>NC_023758.2:16260670-16496087 GCF_000499845.2 Phaseolus vulgaris | reverse complement strand
CTTTGTATGAGAGATAGTAGGCAATCCAAGCTTATCTACTACTCTTGTACTAGCCACATTTGCACAACTACCCCCATCCACTATCAAGGAACAAATGTTGTTTTGAATAAGACATCTTGTATGGAAAATATTTTCCCTTTGACTTTCATCAAAAGGTTGTGAAACTTGTCCAAGAAGTCTTCTCACAACTAACAAGTCCCCTTCAAGTGGACATTCACTCTCTTCCTCACTAGATGCATGAGAATGCAATGAATGCTTTGAAGAATCCGAATCATGCTCACTAACTACAATGCCCTCATGCATGTACATACTTCGTTTTGAAGGACAATTTGCAGCAATATGACCATAACCCATACATTTAAAGCATTTAGTGTTAGATGTTCTAGTGGGAGACTTAGGTCTAGATGTTGATGGCTTAGATTCCTTGGGTTTGAAAGAAGAATCTTTGGAAGGATGTTTTGAAAAAGAAGTTTTGTTTCTCCAAGACTTGGAGTAGTATCCATTATTGGAAGCATTTTTAAAAGAGTTTTTCTTAGCAAGTTGGGCTTCCACCTTCATTGCAAGATGAACTAAAGAGCCCAATGATGAATACTCTTGTAACTCAACAATGTCTTGGATATCCTTCCTAAGACCACTCACAAACCTAGCAACCATGGCTTCTTCACTTTCTTCTAATTCAATTTTAAGCACAAGCGTCTCAAGCTCCTTATAATATTCATCCACATTTAGCGTGCCTTGTTGAAACCGTTGGAGTCTCAACATGAGGTCTTTCCTAAAATGTGGGGGCACAAACCTAGCGCGCATATGATCCTTTAAAGAGTTCCAAGAGTCCACGGGAGGACCCTTGTGATAGATAATGTCCTTTACAATCCCATGCCACCATTTCACGGCATAATCACTAAACTCTAGGGTGGCTAGCTTGAGCTTATGCTGATCTTGGATCTCATGGATCTCAAAAATTTGTTCACACTTAGCCTCCCAATCTAAATACACATTTGGATCACTAGAACCATTAAAACAAGGTAGTTTGACCGAAGGAAGCTTGGACTTTGCATCATGGTAGAAGCCATTGCCGTAGTGAATTCTTTCCCCTTGGTGATGATGTCTTTGTCCATGGACTTGGGGTGGAGGTCTCCTTCTCCTATGCTCATCTTCACGGCCAACATCATTTGAAGAAGCTCTTGAAGATGGTCTATGAGAATGATGTCCATCATGGATAGAAGGAGATGGTCTAGTTTGTTTGACCTCCATCTTTTGCAATTTCTCTTCCAACCTTCTAATTGTTCTTTGAGCTTCATGTAATTCACCAAGAATTGAAGCTTTGGAAGGAGAATTCTGCTTGGAGGATGCATCACTTGAAGATCCAGCCATTTGTAATTAAAAAACAGCAAACACACAAAACAGCAAACAAGTTAAAAATTAGCAAAAACAGTGAGCTTTCCAATTGAAACTGCCGAAGTGAGTTTAAGGCTGAAAAGATATCACTCTCAAAGAAATAATGTTCTTGCACCAATCTGATCTTGAGGCCTTGGAATCCTCAAATGAAATATGTCAAAGCAAGCACACCAATCTTAAGAGCAAACCACCACAAAACCAATGAAACAATAAAGACAAACAAGAAAAGGTATAAGCAAGGAAAGGTAATTGCAAAAGGAAAACTATGTGTAAGACAAACTCAAAGAGTAAGAATGAAAGACAATCAAGAAAATAAAGAACTCAATGAGAAAAGTAGGCACACAAAAGAATACCTAAGGAAAAGCACTAGAGTAGATGAAGAAAACAAAAAAAAATTAGCTACTGGAAATTTTTTTTTAATGCAAACTGTGTTTGATATTCACTGATTTAACTGGAACGTTGTAGAGCGAACTGGATTATGAAATTTATACCACAGAAACTTCAAGATGTTAACTCAAAAATGGCACTGGAATCAATTAAAAACAGTAAGCCAATTGAGAGAAATAAATTTTTTAAAATCACTGCCAGATTACCGTATTTTTTTCGGCAGGAATGTACACTTTTTTTATTTTATTTATCATTTTTTGTGTACTTCATATTTTTGAATGATTCTTTTTTCTATTCTTTTCTAACACTTTCAATATCTCAAATCCAGAATTTCAGAATTTTACAGTACGTAAATCAATTGCAATAAGGAAAAACAGTAAGCACTTTTTTCAGAAACAGAGGAATCCTAATAGGAATAAAAAAAACAGGATGATGAACTAGCAAAGACATAATAGAAAAAGATGTATTGGAACTTGTATAGGTCTAGAATACAAGTATGAACTCAATTCTAAAAAGAAAATGCACAAAGGATCAACATCAATTCAGAAAATTATATGACACTAAAGCAAGAAACAATCAAAACAATAAAAGTACTACTAGAAGTAATGACATATATGGAATAACATGACTTAAGACAAAACTTGACATGATTCAAAAATTAAAAGACACAACACAAATTGTAACAAGTGAAAGGAAGCTTAAGGTAAACTCTAGGAAGGATAATGCCATTCCAAAAGAGCAACCATACTCATAAGAATTATGAGTGCCATAAACCTTTCCACAAACACTTGGAGCAAAAGAAAAACAGCAAGAAAACTCAATTAAAATTCTAAAACAGAAACTTAAATTGCAAGAAATTAAAGAGCTCTTGAAATTAAAGTGCACACAACTCAACAATTAACAAGAATGAACCTAAGACTCATGATACCACATGATGTGATTCCAATAGCCACATAGAACAAGATTCTTGACACTTTGAGGAATCACCTTGAGCTGGAAAATGTAGAGGCACTTTCTTAGAAGTTGGATCATAGTTCTAAGATCAAGAACTCACCAAAACAAGTACCAAATCCCAAACTCATTTGGATGAACCAAATATTGTCAAATTGAATCAACAAAGGAGAAGGAAAAGAACAAACCGAACAGAATTGAACTTCAAAACAAAAGAACCGAACAGAATTTAAAAACTAAACAGAAAATAGGTGCTGGAAAATTAAAGGAACCGAAACAAAAACAACTCAAAACTCAAGGCAATAAGAACAAATTGAAGAAGAAGAAAGGAAGGAGAAGAGAATGCTCATGAAGATGGAGGAATGGTTGGATGATCACGCCACTAGAAGAATGGATGCTCCTAGATGAGTGTGGAAGCCGCCACTTGAGGAAACCATGGTCCTTCAAGATAAGACTAGAGAAGAAGCTCAAAGCTCTCCAAATGCTCACTCCAATTTTGAGTATAGTTTCTTTAGATAAAATTCAAATCTGAATTTTACAAAGGAAGCACCTCTATTTATAGCCTAAGGTGCTGAAAAATAGGTGGGAAATTTCAAATAAACTCATTTGAAATTCCCACCAAAAACAAGTCACATGGGAGGTGTGACCTTTTTCTACTATGACACCTCCCAAAAACTACACCTACACCTATCTACTAATACACCCCCCTAAAGGTCCTATTTAAAACCTAAAAGATGCTATAACAAAAGAGGTTTCTAAGGTTTCCCTCTAAGCACCTTCAACTAAAGACACTACAAAAAGAGAAATAAATGTCCTCTTGCTCCCAAGGCTTTGAACATGCTTCTTGTAATCCTTTGAGGTGGACTTTGACCTCCATGGGCATCCTCCATTTGTGCCTCCACCTCTTCTTGAGCTTGATGAGTGACCTCCATGTTCTCTTGGGCTTGATCTCCATCATGTTCCTTCTTGATGTGTGGCTGCCGAGGAGAGCTCTACTACGAAGTCAGCATAAACCTGACCTTTAATGGGGCCTCTAGGCTCATATTGCACATCGAACTCTGATAGTTCTATCACCCATCGCACCATCCTTCCTACAACATATGGCTTCTATAAGACCTTGCGAATTGGAAGGTTTATTATCACTATTAGGGTAAAGCTTTGGAAGTAGTGACAAAGTCTTCGCGCTGAGAACACTACTGCCAGAGCCGCTTTTCTATGGCTTGGTATCTCATCTCTGGCACTTGTAACACTTTGCTAACAAAGTAGGTCGGCTTCTTCACCTGGTCCTGCTCTTGTAGTAGAACTGAACTGATCGTCCTTTCTGTAACCACGAAGTATAGACGAAGTGGAGTACCTAACTGTGTCTTGCAGAACACTGGTGGACTGGCCAGGTACTTTTTCAATTTTAGGAATGCCTCTTTGCACTCTCTGGTCCATACGAACCTACTATTTCTCTTCAGGCACTGGAAATAAGGATTCACCTTATCTCCTCCTGCCGATATGAATTTGGACAAAACGGCCATGCGCCTTGTTAACTGCTGCACCTCCTTAACTGAGATCGGGCTCCTCATTGCTATAATCGCAACGCACTTCTCATGATTCGCCTCTATCCCAAGTTCAGTGAGTAGGAACCCCAAGAACTTGCCTGCTTCTACCCCGAACACGCACTTTTCTGGGTGCAGCTTTAACGTGTACTTGGATATTGTGGTGAATAGCTCATCCAGGTCTGTTACGTGTTGCTCCTTCTGCTGGGAGGTGACCACCATGTCATCTACAAATGCTTGGACATTCTGCCCTAGCATGGGCGCTAACACTTTGTCCATTAGCCTTTGGTACGTCGCCCCTACATTTTTAAGCCTAAAGGGCATCACCTTATAACTGTAACAAGACAACTCTGTCATGAACACCGTCTTGCACTCGTCCCTGGTGTGCATCATGATCTGATTGTAACCAGAAAAGGTATCCAGGAAGCTGAGTAGTCTGCAGCCGGACGCACTGTCTACCAAAGCATCAATACTGGGCATCGGGTAGGAGTCCTTCGAACATGCCTTGTTGAGGTCTGTGAAGTCAACACACATCCTCCATTTCGCACTGGCCTTCTTCACTAGCACCACATTGGCCAGCCACTCAGGGTATTGAATCTCCCTGATTTGCCCTCAGCAAATTCTTTATTTCTTCTCTGACGACTTGACACCTCTCCTCGTTGAACTTTCGTCTTCTCAGGCGAACAGGTCGGACCTGGGGGTCTATGGTGAGACGATGACATAGGAAGTATGGTTCTATTCCAAGCATGTCAGAGGCAGACCACATGAAAGCATCAAGGTGTCGTGCTATGACTTCGACAATTTGATCCTGTGTTTCTTGGCCTAAAGAATTTCTAAGCTTGAACATCTTCCCACCGATCTCCCTCTCCAACACGTCTTCGGCGGGTTTGGGCCGTCTCTCCTGGGCGATCTCTGCACGGGTGACCCTTCTTCCCTTGGAGGCTCAGTGGTAACAGTGAACACTCCTCTCTTTCTCTTGAGGCTATTCTCGTAACACTTCTTAGCCTTTTTCTAATCAAATTTGATGGTGATCACCGTACCCTCGAGGGAAGGCAGCTTCATCTTCATGTGCCTCGTGGAGGCAATCGCTCAAATCCTGTTCAAAGCAGGTCTACTTAACAATATATTGTAGGCTGATGGGGCGTTAACAACAAGATACCTGATGTTGGCAGTGCGTGAAGCTATGCCATTTGTGAAGGCCGTCATCAGCTCTATATGCCCACGCACTTCTACCTGGTCTCAATGAAACCATACAAGCAACCGGTATAAGGTCTCAACTGGACTGGAGACAACTATAACTTGTTGAAGTTCGACCAAAACATCACCTCGGCAGAACTTCCCTGGTCCACGAGGACGCCATGCACCCTCCTCCCCGCCGTCACTACTAAAATCACCACTGGATCGTTGTCGTGTGGGACGATGTCCTGGCAGTCGACCTTGGTGAGGATGAGGTCGACATCAGGAGTATTATCTGCCTCTTGTACCCCTACTACCATCACTGGGAGGCGCTGCATCCTCATTCTGAAAACCCTCCGGATATGGTGTTGATCTCACCGTGAATGGGCACCTGGTGTCCCTGATCTTCTCTTGCGGCTACCAATGCCTGATCGTCCTGCGGGTCCTGGAGCTAATCCCTTCAAGAAGCCGTTTTTCACCAGCTCATCCAATTGGTGTGTCAGGGCCAAGCAGTTGCGTATGGGGTGGCCATATGCTTGGTGGAATTCACACCAAGCGTTCTTTGTTGGGCCCCATCTTTCTTCTGTCTTCGGGGGCATCTTCAATTTGACCGCTATGTTAGGAATAGCGATCAGCTCCTTGAGTTCTACACGAAAATTATGCTTTTGGGGAGGGTCTTTTCGCGTGCGCGTCCCCGTCTGGGCCTTCTCGTAGGGTTGCTGCTTTCTCGCTCCCTTCTTCTCTATGGTCCCCTCATGCACCTTCATGGGCTGAGGTCGACCTGCTGCTCGAGATCGGACAAAACTGACGAGTCCACGTTTCTCAGTGACTCGATCGTCTGCAGCAATGTGCACCAAAGCCCGACGCCTGATCTCGCAAAACGTCTTTGGGTAGAACCTTTGCAGTGATTCGTTGAAAGTTTCTGGCAGCATTCCCTTGAAGAAGGCGTGTACCGTCATGGCCTCATCCGTGAGTTTCAACCGCACTACCTGGACTCCAAACCTGCTCAAGAACTCCTTTAAGGACTCTCCCTCGTAATGTTTAATGTCAAAGACATCATAAGAGATTCGAGTGGGGGCCTTGTTAAAGAGGTACTGTTCCCTGAACAACGTTGCGAATTGGTCGAAGGTAGTAATATGTCCGTCAGGGAGGCTGACAAATCATTCCAACACCGTTCCTTCCAATGTACTCCTAAGCAGCTTACACTACACAGCGTCAGACCCCCCCTGTGAGAATCATCTGGGTGTGGAACACCGTGAGATGAGCCTCTGGGTCCTCTACACCTTTGAAGGTGACCTTCAGGCCCAGAGATGTGGTTGGGAATGTTGTATCCATAATCGCCTGAGGGAACGACATGGGGCGTGCCCTAAGTGGTATGGGTGGGGCACGCTCGTCCACCACGCGCTCCCCTACTTGTTGTAAATCTCTACACAGTTTTTCATTGGTTCTGTGCAGTTCTTCATTGTCTGCCTATGCTGCGGCTATTTCAACCCTAGATACTGCTACCGCCTCTTAGAGGGCGTGCATGGTCTCCATGAGTTGTTGCATGGTGACGTTGTCCCGTCCAAGGGGCATGGCACCTGCGGCTACATCAGATCCTTGCCTCGTACACCTCATATCGTTGGTAAAAACTCTTAAGATGATTACGAGTGGGACCTTGTTTTATCGGGCCCCACGGTGGGCGCCAAATGTTCTCGTCGGTTGACTCGCTTGGCTAGTTGACTCGAAGGGGAGCCTGTGGCCTTCTTATCTTCGCCTGAGAATCGTACTTCCTTGATCGAAGAATCTCTCACCTGTAAAGACAAAGGGCGCCTTGACGGCCGTTTGCACTCCGACGCTCAAGTCAATATAAGGGCAAAGAAACACTAAGTGTATAAAGTAGTTTTAGTCTTAGAAACTGTGTACCTTGTTAGGGTTCTTCACACGCTTTATATAGGTTGAAACTAGGGTTTACTTTTGTTCCCTTACCCACGTCTAGGGTTCCTTGGAGAATGTCCTTGCGCCACTATTACACAATCTTAGCGTAATTTGGTGCATAGCACTTCCCTTAACTAGAGTGCAACGACTAACAGAATGGTCGCCTGGGTACCAACTTGTGCACCAAGTCTCTGGGACCATCTATTCTGCAGGTGCCCTAAGAATTCACGTGCCATGCATGCAGCTTCCTTCGGAAACCCTAACCCTAATGGGCCTTAGCACCTCCAAGGACTGTTTACTCGTGTCGCGCCTGAATGCGCTATACACACCACTTGTATGGATCCCTCGTGACTTAGGCTTTCCTCATGTCTGATGTTTTCAAGTGTGTAATTCTGGGACCCACCTTACATGGCCCAATATAACTGTTCAAACCGTCGACGTCTGATCTCTCCCTCTTCTGGCGAGGTTTGACGTCGAGATCCATGGTACTGATGTCCGAAGACTGACCAACACCCTAATATGCGTATCTGGGGCCCACCTTACATGGCCCATCTTTGCTACCAGGCACCGATGTGCGATGTTTGAGGTATGTCACTGGAGTCGATGACCGAGGACTGGTCGGGACACAATTGAAGAAAAACAATTGGTTGATATCACGAAACAACCGATTGTGAAGCTTGGAAGACAAGTCTTAGTTGTTCTTTCTAGGTTTGTATTGCTTTATTTTGGACTATTATGTTTTCATCTCTTCCTAAAGTCTATTTGTAAAGACAAATAGGGGGAGAATATGGTTTATGTGTTGTCTTAAACTGCTATAACTCTCTTTTAAATTTCTGCTACATTCTGGTTTGTATGGAGTTGTTGTTTGGTTAGTTTTTTGGCTGGTTTTTCTACTGTTATGGTTATGTAGAAAACTGGTTTTTGTGCCATCATAACCTGCTATGAGAGATGCTCTGCATTGCATAGCTTTGTTGTTTTGCAGGAACTAATTTCATATTCAATCAAGATCAACACACACAACCAGGGATTTGTCTTCATCAAATATGGGGAGATTGTTGACCATGTGTGATCATGTGCTTTGAAGAATCCAAATCAAGGTGTTTGATGAAAGGTTGGTGTTGCTGTTGTGTTTGGGTAGGATCTGAGTAGAATAAAGTGTGATCCACTCCTTTGTTGAATCTAAAACTAATGTGATTTAAAACCTTTTTGAAATTAAGTGTGTTTTCAACTAAGTGAAAAACAACCTGTTGTTTTGTTGAATCAACCGGTTGTTTTGCTCTTAGGGGTTTTGAAAAAGGGTGAAAACTGTTATGGTTTGGTTGACTTAACTGTCAAGCCAAACAATCAGTTGTTTCGTGGTTTCAACCGATTGTTTCTTTGAAAATCCTAACAGAATTCAATTTTGAATGGTGAATCTGCTTCAAATGTTTTCTAACTGAATACGCTCCTTCATTAATTGCTTTGACTAATCTTTGGAAAATATAAATGGTTTGTTTATGTTTTCAAATAAGTAAGAAACAGTTTTGAGAAATTCAGTTTGACAGATTTGATTCTAAGATTTCAAGATTCACATCAAGTTTTGGATTTTCAAGAGAGAGTGGAATAGGATTGCAATTGTATTCAATTTAGATTGTACTGTGATCAGGTGTAATCCTTTCTAAACCTATTGTATTTCTGGTGTTGTGTTGCCAAGGAGTATTGTGTGTTCTTGAGGTGTTCAAGCTCAATACTCTTGGTGTGGTTTGCCAAAGGTAGTGTGTTTCTTGAAGGGTTCAAGGTCACTACTTTGTTGGTTTGTGTTTTGTAATCTGGTATGATTGCTTAGTGGATTACCCAATGGTATTCTGGGGACTAGATGTAGCTCTTGGCTTAAGAGTGAACTAGTATAAACTGTTTGTGTTTTTCTCTCTTATCCTAAACTCATTTACATTTTGTTTAAAGATTTGCTGATATAAACAACCGATTGTTTTTCTGTTGCTTTGGTGTATAATTGCTTAAATTCTTGGCTAACTTGATTCATGTTCTGGATTTACACAAAAAAATTTGTTAAACCTGAAAAACTTTTCAAAAACCCCTCTTAAACAATTCACCCCCCTCTCGTTTAAAGGTCATATATTATAACAGAAACCACCACAAAACTTAAGGAAAAGAAAGAAAAGGCAAACAAGAAAAGCTAAACCAAATTTGAGTAAGAGATTATGACAAAACTGTACCGTCCCGTATCCGGGCGTTGACAAAGTCAAGGATAAAGTCAACGTCGAGGTCAAAGTCAACATGAGGCGTCGCCTAGGCGAGGCGACACCAAGTGTAAGCATCGCCAAGGCGGGGCGTCGCCAAGAGGAAGCATCGCCAAGATAAGACGTCGCCTAGAGCAGGCGTCGCCAAGGTGAAATGTCACAATAGCAAGGCAATCACAGTGTTGCTCCTCGATACCCATGGGTAGGAAAGACCATGGAGGGAGTGACGCCGTGGGAAGGCCTCAAACCCCGATAACCCGGGGTAGCATTAAAGAAAAGAGAAAGGTGGCTTCAAGGCCATAGTAATAGCGCCGGTGGAGAGCAACCTGACTCGTGAAGTGCCCATGTCGCCCAAGAGAGGCCCTTGGGATAGTTACGACTCATGAGAAGGGTCACGCCCAGGGGTAGCCAGGTGCAGGGTACGAGAGGAAGGCAGATACGCTCTGAGAGTGACTAGAGGTTTGGGGGCATGAGTTGGCACCCAGAAAGTCACCCCTTACGCAGATGCACTCCCAGGTAAGAGGACTCACACGAGGAAATACCCCCAAGTGGGGTCACGGTGCTGTGAGGCCCTCCACGTGTAATAGCAGCCAAGTCAAAACAGAAACATCAATTTGTCAGGTACAAGGTAATTAAAGTTATTTAAGTTAAAGTTTACGTTTCGAGCGTTTAAGGTACTTTAAATGCTTCGAGCGGTTTAAACGTCTTAAAAGCGCTGAACGTTTCATGACCTTAAATGCGCTTTAAGACGCTTTAAATGTGAGGGTAGTTTAAATAGAACCTTGAATGTTGGAAACGGGGTTCGAATTTTTGGCAAATTTTCCAGAGACACTCTAGTTGCTTGCTCGAACCTTGAGGTTACGCACAAGGGACTGGAGAAAGATTGTTTTCCAGAACAAGAAAATATACACAATACACGTAGTTCTTTTGACCACCTTCAGAGTGCCATTCACGGTGCTCCGATACGGAGGTGTAGAGTTTTTGGTGTTTCTTGCTAGCTGACTTGAGCGTCGGAGTGCAAACGGCCGCTAGGGCGCCCTTTTGTCCTTCTTTGTAGGAATCCACAGGTAGCCAGTGGGAAGGTGTCCCTAGCTGACGGGTGAGGTTGTGCACAAAGACGTCCCAGGTCAACCGGCCGGAACAAAAACTTTGAAGAAAGACAATCAAGAAAAATGCTCAGAAAGAGGACTCAAAGATACTTACTAAACTTTTAACAATCAATTTTTTTTTTTGTAGAAATTGCCAAAGCAAAAGGATAAAAAATTCCACAATGGTTGAAATCAATTTGCCAATCAAGTTGAATCCAAACTTGGAAAATGTTTTTCTTTAGTAATTGATACCACAAATTTGCCTTTTCACTTCTTTTTTCTTTTTTTTAACACTAGTTTTTTGAATTATGGAAATTAAATGTCCATAGTTTTAATCATGCATAATTTCCAATAACTCCAATTTTCACAAAAGTTTTGGGATTCAATATAATTGAACACTTGAAATATTTTTGTTTGGAACTTTATGTTGAAGATGGATGAAGCTTCTTCTCTGCCAAGTCTTAGTGTGTGATTGATGAAGAAAATAGTTAGCTTGCTTTGAAGGTTGTAATGTGTTTTAGGTGATCTTGTATATAGGTTAGAGTGAGTTTAAGGTTGTCTTTTGCTTCATGACCTATCCCAGATGTCTAATCAAGGTGGTAAGATCAAGCACAAGAAGTGATTAAATGTGTTTTAAAAAGCTATTTAAAGTTTTCTAAAAAATCAGGTTATTGGACAAAAATAAATCTGTTTGTTTGGAAAACAATATGTTTATTTTTTATCTGCTGAAAGGCTTTTTGAAATTTTGTTAAGGCACCAAAGGTTCAGTTCAATCAGTTATTTCAGTTAAGATGAGCTGGTAGTCCTTCAGAAAAACAATGTGTTTGTTTCGAAATTAACTTGTTGTTTTTATAACAGCTTTCTAACTATTTTTTTTTTTTGAAAAGTTGTTAGAACCTATTTTCTATATAAAGAAAGGTTTTTCTCACATGAGAGGGTGTTGAGAAATCATAGTTTAAACAAAGATTAAACGTTTTATGTGTGAAAAGAAGCATTGGAATGAGTTTTTGAAAGGTTTTCAAAAAGATCTTCAAGTGTCCTTGTTCTAAGTGAGCCTTGATCTTGGTAAAGGTGCTGGTGCAGTTCTACTGTAATTGAGCTACTGCTTTTAGTTCTTGCATCTTCTTTCAGGTATTATCCTTCCTTTATTCATTCTTGTAAAAGGTGTTCTGTGTAAGTCACTCCTTGATAGAGTTTCTTGTGTTAGAATATATGGCCTTAAACAATAGGGGGGTGAATTGTTTATAAGAGATTTTCGAAAGCTTTTGAAGGTTTAATGAAACTCTGTGAAGAAATCTGATCTGATCGGTCATCGGTAGTCGATGACGTCAGCATCAGAGAACCATGTGGACCACTCGCAGGGTGACACGTGGACCAGGTGGCAGAGAGGTCGGGGGACGATCGCCAAGAGAGGTGATCGGTGGTCAGTAACCAAGTTACCACCGACAGATCAGGCGGCAGAGAGGTCGGGGGGTAGATCACCCAGAATGGTGATCGGTGGTCAGTAGCCAAGTGACCACCAGCAGACCAGTTCCCAGACTCGCGCCTGGAGGCAGAGCGCGATAAGCGAATAAACACTGATCAGTCATCGGGTGTATTGTCATCGGGGTCTCGTGTTACACGCAGTTAAACTGGGACTAAGGTTCCCAGCGAGAGCGTTACGCATGGACCTCGCATGAGCACACCTCAAGGAATCATGCACGAGAGTGGCCTGAGGGAACTAGTAAGCCAGTCGGTGATTGGTGATTCCCTCAACCCATTACGTGCGCGTCATCCTGAAGGGTAAGTCGCCTACGCAGAGAGTAACGTTTGGTGAGTGTGCCTAGACCAGCCACACCCGACGTTCTCCTAAGAGTATGCAATTTACCCAGATAAGAGAAGCATCCTAAGTTACTCCGCAAGGGCGTAACTTAGGCAGACAAAGAGAGGCGCTAGAGCCCTTCCAGTAAGTGACACGTGTGTGGTTAGATGTGAGTTGCAGGCCTCCACGTGTCATCATCTGAGAGGGGTGCGGTCTAGACAAAAGAGCACTCCGTACCGCTAAAGGTACAGACAGGCGCAGCCAAGCGCAGACATGCGCAGACTCTCACGCTCCCCATTGCTGATTCTGAAGGTACGCTTTCTCTGAAAAGCATGACAGGGTTCTGACACTTGCCAGAAAAGCATAACAGAATTTTGTTATGCCCAGAAGCAGGGAAAGAGAGATAAAAGGGAGAATCAGAGTGAGAGTGGAGGGAGGAGAAAAAAGATAGACAAAAAACAGAGTGCAAGTTTTTTCTCACACACACATTACTAGTTTCCAGTTTCTGGTGGTTCTGTTGGACTAACTTGATCGTCGGAGTGCAAACGGCCGCTAGAGGCGCCGTCTGTGTGTTTTGCAGGTCACATTTGAAGACATCTGAGAGAAAGTTCGGGGAGTGATTCCGCAAAAGACGCAGTCGCGTAGACGGGGCAGAGAGTGCCACGAAGCGATTCCTCCACGTTCAAGTTGCCGGCAGGATCATTTGGCGCCCACCGTGGGGCTCGAGTGAATCGTTGTCCCATATATACCACAGTTTTAAAGCTCACCAGAGTTTTATCAGTTTCTTTGATAGAGAAGATGCCTAGAAACAGACAACCATCACCTGCGCCATCCGCTGACGAAGGAGCTGTGACAATGGCGCAGGTCCTGGAAATGGTGCGCACGCTGCAGGATAACGCTGCAGCGTCGAAAGTTGAACAAGAAAGGATGCAGACGGAGTTGGCTGCGTCACAAAGCAGGAACGACGAGCTGAATCGTGTCAACGAAGAGTTGAGAAGAACGCTGCAGGCGCAGAGGGAGCACGTTGTTGATGAAAGGGTGTCTAGGCAGCCCTCACCTCCAAGGGCATTTCCCATGCCATTCTCCCCTGAGATCATGGGAACCATGGTGCCTCCCAACCTGGTGGGGGTAAAAGCGTCGTTCAAGGGGGTAGAAGACCCGGAGGCGCATCTGACGGCATTCCACACCCAGATGATGTTGTCTGGGGGCTCAGATGCTGTGTACTGCAAAATGTTCATGAGCACATTGAGTGGAATCGCCATGGAGTGGTTCGTGAGTTTACCAGAAGGGCATATCACGTCTTTCTCTCAGTTCTCGAAGCTCTTCACTGAACAATACATCGTCAACAAGGCACCTGCAGTGGTGTCCTACGATCTGTTCGACGTGCGCCAATACCAGGGGGAGTCGCTGAAGGATTACCTCAACCGCTTTGGGGCACAAGTGGTTAGACTACCCAGCAAAGATGAAGATATGCTTGTGCACGCGTTTAAGAAGGGAGTGCTGCCTAGCCCTTTCAGCGAGTCTCTCATCAGGAGCCATCCCAGCACCTTTGCAGAGATCCGACGACGTGCGGTGGCGCACATAGTGGCAGAAACAGAGGTTTCTGAGAAGAGGGGAAGTGCTGCACCACCCAGACCGCGTGGAGGGCAAGGAAAACCACAGCAAGCAAGGGTGCATGAGGCCAAAGAGGGGAAGAAGGTGCGGGAAAAACCTCGTCCCTATGCACCAGGCAAAGACCAGAGCAAGGGGCGTGCAAGGGAGAATAACGCACCCCCGAGATACAACTTCATGGTGGGATTGGCGGATCTCATCGCCCTTCCTGCCGTAGCAGCAAGACTACGAGTACCAGAGAAGACAGATAAGGTACTCGGAAGGAAGAAGAATGAATGGTGTGAGTTTCATCAGGCCTTTGGCCATACACTTCATTCCTGTTTGGCGCTGGGACACCAACTGGCAGAGTTGGTGAAGTCTGGTTTTCTAGCAGATTACCTGCGTGAGTCGCAGGGTGATCGCGCTTCAGGATCCCAAACTGGAGAGCAATAGCATGAAGTCCCTGTGCATGGGGAAGTGCAGACGATCGCTGGAGGCTTCTCTGGTGGGGGATGCACAGCTTCACAAAGAAGGAGATACACTCGATCGGTGATGGCGGTAGATGCAGTGAATGAGAGTCATTACCCTGAGGTGGACATTATCTTCAGGAAAGCTGACCTACGGGACGTTGTCCCGCACGACAACGACCCTGTGGTCATTTCTCTCATCACAGCAGGAAGACGGGTGCATAGAGTACTCGTAGATCAAGGAAGCTCGGCGGATGTCATGTTCTGGCCAACATTCAACAAGCTACAGTTGTCCCCTGATCAGTTGAGACCGTATATTGGTTGTCTCTACGGTTTTGCAGGGGATCAGGTAGAAGTGCGGGGATACATCAAGCTGAGGACAACGTTCATTGACAGAACGACAGCCCGCACTGAAAAGATAAAGTACCTGGTGGTGAACGCCCCTTCTGCGTACAATGTCCTGTTGGGGAGGCCAACGCTCAATAGACTGGGCGCAATACCATCGACAAGGCATATGAAGCTGAAGCTGCCGTCGATGGAAGGGACCGTGATAACCATCAAGTCGGATCAGGCTGAGGCAAGACGCTGTTATGAGAACAGCTTGAAGCAAAAAAGAAGTGTGTGCCATGTCACCACAAAACCACCACCAGGCGTGCGCGAAGAGCGATTGGCGGTCAGGGAGATACAAGGCGCTCAGAGGATGGAGAACGCTGCGGTGGGGGGCTCCCAGGTAGCCCAAGTTGAAGAAGAAGAGGAAGGCACGATCACTCCTCGCGGGTCGGGGATCGCAAGGGCGGTCATTGCCAGTGAGAGAAGACCCCACCCAGCTGAAGGATGGGTCGAAGTGGACATCAGGGGAAGAAAATTCAAGTTGGGGGGATCCCTCATTGAAGAAGAGCGAAGGCTGATCATGGGTGTGATTCAGAAGCACATGAATGCCTTTGCATGGTCAGCATCCGACATGCCAGGAATCGATCCCGATTTCCTCTGCCATCGTCTATCGATGGACCCCATGGTTCGACCGGTGCGACAGAGAAGAGGGAAATTCAACGAGGAGAAGAGGAAGGTGATCCACGACGAAGCGCAGAAGCTCCTTGTCGCAGGGCATATCAGAGAAATCCAGTACCCCGAGTGGCTAGCGAATGTGGTACTGGTGCAGAAGGCAAGCGGCAAGTGGAGAATGTGCGTGGACTTCACTGACCTCAACAAGGCGTGCCCCAAGGATTCTTACCCCCTACCCAGTATAGATGCTCTAGTTGATAGCGCCTCGGGGGGAAAGCTACTCAGCTTCTTGGACGCTTTCTCAGGGTATAACCAGATCAGGATGCACCCAATGGACGAATGCAAGACCGCGTTTATGACAGAACGGTCTTGCTATTGCTACAAGGTCATGCCATTTGGGTTGAAGAATGCGGGGGCTACCTACCAGCGGCTCATGGATAGGGTGCTCTCGCCCATGCTGGGAAGGAACGTACACGCCTATGTAGATGACATGGTGGTTACGTCCCAAGAGAAGAAGCATCATGCAGCTGATCTGGAAGAGCTATTCACCACCATTGCCAAGTATAGGCTGAAGCTCAACCCTGAGAAATGCATATTCGGGGTGGAGGCTGGGAAGTTCTTGGGTTTCCTCTTGACAGAGCGAGGAATCGAAGCTAACCCGGAGAAGTGTGCGGCGATCGTGGCAATGAGGAGCCCAACGACGGTGAAGGAGGTGCAGCAGCTCACCAGTCGCTTGGCAGCACTGTCCCGATTTATGTCCGCTGGTGGGGAGAAAGGTCACCCATACTTCCAGTGTCTCAAATGCAACAGTAGATTTCTCTGGACACAGGAGTGCGAGGAGGCTTTCGTCAAGCTAAAGGGGTACCTGGCGAGCCCACCAGTCCTGCGAAAGCCCCAGGTAGGCATCCCTCTTCGTCTATACTTTGCTGTTACGGAGAGGGCAGTCAGTTCAGTCCTGGTGCAAGAGCAGGACCAGGCCCAGAGGCCTGTTTACTTCGTGAGTAAGGTGCTGCAAGGCCCTGAAACAAGGTACCAGGCCCTCGAGAAGGCTGCTCTGGCGGTGGTGTTTTCAGCCAGAAGACTCAGGCATTACTTCCACAACTTCACAGTGGTCGTGATGACTGATTTGCCTATCCAAAACGTATTGAAGAAACCTGATGTAGCAGGCAGGATGGTCAAATGGGCAGTAGAATTGTCGGAATTCGATATTCAGTACGAGCCCCGAGGACCGATCAAGGGGCAGGTGTTCGCGGACTTCGTAGTTGAGCTATCATCCATCGCGACACCTGCAGAAGGGCTAAATTTCCGATGGGTGTTATCGGTGGATGGCTCCTCTAATCAGCAGAGAAGCGGCGCGGGAGTCATCCTGGAAGGACCAAATGGGGTACTGATCGAGCAGTCCCTCCGCTTCGCCTTCAAAGCTAGCAACAATCAGGCGGAGTATGAGGCCCTGATCGCAGGAATGTTGTTAGCAAGAGAAATGGGAGCAAGAAATCTGCTGGCCAAGAGCGATTCGTTACTGGTCACCGGGCAGGTTACCGGGGAGTTCCAAGCAAAGGACCCCCAGATGGCAGCCTACCTGGAGTATGTGCAGCTCCTGAAGACGTCCTTCGCCGAGTTTGAGTTAGTGCACGTGCCAAGAGAGCAGAATGCCCGAGCAGACCTGCTTGCCAAGCTGGCCAGCTCAGGCAAGGGGGGGAAGCAGAGAACCGTCATTCAGGAGACCCTGAAGGTGCCGCGCGCGTTCGTATCAGACAACCAGGTGCTTCACGTATGCAAGTCAATGGAGCGTCTGACGATCGGTCATCGGTCGTTGACCCAAGAAACGCTAAGAGCACCGAGGGTGAGATCGCGACCCTCAAAGACCGATGAGTCGATGGAGGTTCATGCGGAGAAGGAACCCGACACCTGGATGACGCCATACCAGCTATACTTAGAAGATGGTGTACTCCCGCTCGATCTGGCAGAGGCAAAAAGAATAAAGAGGGGTTCAAGTAAGTTTACTCTTATAGATGGAAGCCTATTTAGATTTGGATTTTCTCATCCTGTGCAGATCTGTGTACACGGCGAGCAATGCACCAGACTCATGTCTGAGCTGCACGAGGGGGTGTGCGGAAGCCATGTAGGTGGTCGCGCTTTGGCAAGTAGAGTACTCCGCGCGGGGTACTACTGGCCAAAGCTGAAGGAAGATTGCATAAGGTTTGCTCAGCGATGCAAACAATGTCAGCTGCATGCAGATTGGCACAAGGCACCCCCTGAGGAGTTGAGGTCCATCCATAGCCCGTGGCCATTCCATACATGGGGGATTGACATCCTAGGACCTTTTCCCCTGGCGACAAGGCAGATGAAGTTCCTCATTGTGGCCATCGAATATTTCACTAAGTGGGTGGAGGCAGAGCCAGTTGCACACATCACCGCACAGAAAGTCGAACACTTTGTCTGGAAGAACATTGTCTGCCGCTTCAGAATACCCAAGAGGCTGGTTTCCGACAATGGCACCCAGTTCACAAGTCATCAGCTGAGGAAGATGTGTGAAGAGTTAAAGATACAACAGGTTTTCGCTTCAGTGGAGCACCCACAAACAAATGGGCAGGTGGAGTCAGCAAATCGAGTGCTGCTCAGGGGGCTGAAGCGAAGACTAGACAAGGCCAAAGGAGGCTGGGCAGAGGAGGTCCCCAGAATTGTATGGTCTTATCACACCACCCCACAGTCCAGCACCCATGAGACACCCTTCAGCCTTGTCTATGGGACAGACGCCATGATTCCTGTGGAAATACAGGAGAGCTCCCCCAGATTCTCGAACTTCGTTGCTGAAGAGTCCAATGAAGAGCGTAAGGTGAATCTGGATCTGCTAGACGAAGTGCGGGAAGAGGCCAGAGTCAGTGCCGAAGCTATGAAGAGAAGAGTAGAGCGGAGGCACAACTCTAAGGTGAGGCCCAGGCGTTTCCAGGAAGGTGATCTGGTGATGAGAAAGGCGCATCAAAATGACATGCAGAACAAGTTATCCCCAAAGTGGACAGGCCCATACAGAGTGGTGGAGACATTGGAGAACGGAGCCTATCGCCTAGAGACTTTGGAAGGAGGAGCAATCCCCAGAACATGGAACGCCACCCATTTAAAATTTTATTTCAGTTAAAGTTGTACAGTAATAGGCGTTCTCGCGCTAAAAGACACATGTTTGTATGTGGTGGAAACAGCTGAACAGACAAGGGGGCACTCTTTTCCCTAAGGAGGGTTTTTAACGAGGCCACCCAATTAAAGAAAATTTCCAGCATATAAAGTGTGCTCAAGTATTAAAAGTTAAAATCCTCCTAGCCCCAGGTGCAAGTGCAGGTGATTGGTTAGACCCTACTTGCCCTAGGCGCAAGTACTGGCGCCGATCTAAGTCTTCCTCACCCCAGGTGTGAGTGCAAGCAGTTAAAGGTTTGAAAAGCCAGGGGTGCTAGTAAGACCAAGGGGGGGAAAGGAAAGGTTTTGACAAAACGTCCTTACCCACTTGGCATACACCAATATTGGCCCAGTAAGACTCTTAGTCCGAAACCCTTCTCACCCCAGGAGTGAGACAGGGAATGAGCGACTCAACCCGCCAAAGGGTGATGACCTTGGGGAAAGTAAAAGG
The DNA here is from genome assembly GCF_000499845.2 of Phaseolus vulgaris. NCBI lineage: Eukaryota > Viridiplantae > Streptophyta > Magnoliopsida > Fabales > Fabaceae > Phaseolus > Phaseolus vulgaris. The sequence goes on along the minus strand of NC_023758.2, from coordinate 16,476,913 downwards.
GGTTAGCGAGAAACACTTTTCTTTCCCCAAGACGAGGCATCACTTTGAGCGATCGATGTCAAAGCCCTTTATGCACTTAGCGCTAGAGCGACAGAGAAAGCTAAGTAAAGACTAAAGAGCGATCACTGATGAGTTTTCGGTAATTGGCTAGTAGTGCAAAGCAGCGCACGAGGACTGTTAAACACCAAGCTGAGGGAATAGCCAGTCGCGATCAAGCAGAAGCAGATCGCTCTAAGACTAAGCTGGTTAACACTTAGTCGCGCGCAAAGAGTAAGAGAAGCAGATCGCGCTAAGCCTAAGCTGGTTAACACTTAGTCGTGCGCAAAGAGTAAGAGAAGCAGATCGCGCTAAGCCTAAGCTGGTTGACACTTAGTCGCGCGCAAAGAGTAAGAGAAGCAGATCGCGCTAAGCCTAAGCTGGTTAACACTTAGTCGTGCGCAAAGTAAAAGACGAAGCTCAAGATCGCGCTAAGCCTAAGCTGGTTGACACTTAGTCGTGTGCGAAAGGAAAGGTAAAGCCCAAGATCGCGCTGAACCTAAACTAGCTAACAATTAGTCGCGCACATAAAGATAAGTGAAGTTCAAAGAAAATACAAAGAGAAATTGAGCAGTTAAAATCAAGGTATATCACCAGGGATATTCATACAATTGTCAGTTACAATGAGTTGAATGGTGCAGAAACGTAAGGTTACGGAATGAAGCTTTGTACAGAGAAGTCAAATTTACAAAAGGGGAAGAGATTCAAGGAGTAGGAGGCCTAAGTTTTCCATCCAGCACTGAGTGATGAATGCTGAATTGTGAAAGGTCCAGTTCTGGGAGGACGCAGCGGACTTGCTCGAGCGCCAGCTCGAATCCATCAATGAGGGAATCAGCGCCCACGTTCATCAAGTCCTCTTTCTCCGCCTCCAGACTTTGCCTCGAAGCCTCCGCAGCATCCCTCTGCGTGGTGAGGGCAGCATCCCTTCAGACAGCTTGCCCACTGCCTCCTCAAGCTTCCTTTCGGCAGCAGCAGTTGCCTCTTTGGCGGACTTGAGCATCTCCACCCGCTGAGAATCCTGTTGACGTAGGGAGGCGTTCTCAGCCTGTAACTCCTCCACCAGCTGAGTACTCCGTTCGCGCAAGGAAGAGTTCTCAGCCTGTAGCTCTACCACCTTGCAGTCCAGAGGACCAACAGTCTGCCCCATCAAGATCTCCATCTTGATGGTCTCCTGGACCTGCACCAAATACTCCTTCCTGGCCTTCTCCACCATGCCTCGCATCAGCTCAACAGACCCCTGAGCGGCTTCAAGGTCACTTTGCAGCGACTCCTTGTCGTGCTCAAGTTCCTTCACCCTTTTCTCCAGGGCTTTCTGTCTGCGATGCTGGGTGGAGAACTCCAGCGAGAGCACCACCTGCTTGGCAAGGTGTGCATCCATCTCCTCCCCGCTCCAGTCGACGAGCTCCCCGTTGCTGATGTGCTGTCGCACCATGGAGATAACTCTGCTGAAGTTCTCATGGTTGGCCCCGGAGCTGCTTGGGCGCGAGCCGGACCCACCATGTTCAGCATTTGCGGTGGAGATTGGTAGTGGAGGCGGGGCACCCTCGTTTTGAGCAGAAGCACCCCCAGCAGGGTGAGCGGATGGACCAGGTGATTGGCCTGCTGGGGGGGAAGTTGGCGGTTGAGAGATTGGGGGCAATTGTTGGCAAGGAGAAGGTGGGCATGCGGGCTCTGGGGCAGGTTGAGTAGAGGGAGAGGGAGGTGGTGAACCTTCCTCTACCTCCACCACCTCGATCTCTCCAGGCTGAAGAGACGAGACCCCCTCGACCACTGGCCTCTTCCTCTGGCGGTGAATGAGGGGGGAGCCAGAGCTTTCCTCTTCCACTGAGGCAGCAGCAGCAACAGGTACAAGCGAAGAAGCCTTCACCAGTCTTTTCCTTTTCTTCCCTTGCTCGGGGCCTTCCGCTGGCGCGACCGAGAGTGGAGGGGCTTCAATTGGCTCCGTGGTGGAAGAGGAGGAGCCAATCCCTTTGGTCGCTCGACGTTTAGCAAGCTCTAACACCGCCAACCTCCTATCTTTCCCTGACATTGAATCTGCATAGGCAAGAAAGGGGAAAATTAGACAGCTAAGAGACGCAAGCAAGGTGAAACGTATAAGAGCATGCATGAGGAGGTATAAGTGTCCAAAGGGGCGGCAGAAAAAGAACTACCTATATATTTTTTCAAAGAAGCCACATCAAACTCATCCTTGATGAGGCGAGCGGAGTCAAACTTAGCCCCCAGGAGCAGCCCACACAGCTTGCGCTCATAGGGGGCCATGGTCTCGAGGTCCTTGGGTTTTTTAAATGCAACCTGGGGAACCCAGTAGAGGGGGTACCCCTCGAGCAGATGAGGACTTTGTGGGGTGGCGGATATCATGTAAAATCTGCCCTTCCAGTCTTTGAAGGACTGCTGGTACAGGCCCAGAAGCACCCGTCCAGCAACCCCGTTCAGGCTGACCCAAAACCTATCCCCTGGTTTCTTCGCCTCAAAGAAGTAAAGGAACACCTCCACCGAGGCGTTGTGCCCAAAGTGGTTACACAGGATCTGAAACGCCCGGATGAAGGCCCAGGCGTTGGGGTGGAGTTGGCAGGGCGCGACGTTCAACTCCATCATCAGCTCTTTCTCGAAGAAGGTGAAGGGGAGTCGCAGCTTCAACCTTTTGAAGATCGCGGAGTAAACAAAAACGAAGGGCACCCCATTGGTGGCCCTGTCGTCAGCGCAAATGGGCATCCCTCGGGGAGGGATGCGGACTCGGATGTGGAAGTCGTTTTCCCTGTCTATGGAACACGAGGGTTCGTCCGGGTCGTGGCTCAGGAGTGAGTTAAGGTGGTCCTCAGGTAGCAAGATGGACGTTTCAGATAGCAACGCCAGAGGGGCCCAGTCATAGACCTTGGCGTTGTCATGGAATGAGGTGGCAACAGGCGGTGGCGAAGCTGGTGCACTCGCGGAGGGCTGTGCACCAGAAGAAGAGGCAATGACACGAGCGGTCTGCTTCAAGCGAGCCATCGAGAGATAGCTGCAATGGAGGAAAACGAAGGGTCAGAAATAGAAAGGGAGGGAGTGATGGATGGTTCGGTGAAAAACAGAGAGAGGAAATGAGAAAGAAATGCCCAGGTAAAGGAGAAAGAAGGGGAGGCAGAAGTCAAGGCGGAAACACGAGAAAAACCCTAGCGCGGGTTGAGAAGAAGAAAAACAGGGAAGATGGATGCATGATAACTAGAATGATAAATGCAATCGGTAAAGATGACCAAAAAGGGGCCAGGGAAAAGAAAAACCATACCTTTGAATGATCGCAAGAGATTGGGAAACAGAGAATTTGAAGGAAGATGGGTGCGCAGAAGAAAAGTTTGCAGAGAGTCTGGGAGTCGAATGAAGAAGATGAAGGAACAGTGGAAGGGCGCGCCAATTTGAATAAAAGAAGCGCTAGCGACGCACAACGCTGGCTGTTGATGGCGCCACGTGTCGCGAGATTAAGAGAGGGAGTCCAAACGTTAAAGAAACAGCACGTGAGGTGGCACGTGAGGCGGCCCCACTTGCCACGTGGACTGAAGGCACGACCACTTAGTCTCTTCGCTGAGAACGAGTTCTCGACTCGAGACTGGGGGGCTTGTGATCCGATCGGTCATCGGTAGTCGATGACGTCAGCATCAGAGAACCATGTGGACCACTCGCAGGGTGACACGTGGACCAGGTGGCAGAGAGGTCGGGGGACGATCGCCAAGAGAGGTGATCGGTGGTCAGTAACCAAGTTACCACCGACAGATCAGGCGGCAGAGAGGTCGGGGGGTAGATCACCCAGAATGGTGATCGGTGGTCAATAGCCAAGTGACCACCAGCAGACCAGTTCCCAGACTCGCGCCTGGAGGCAGAGCGCGATAAGCGAATAAACACTGATCAGTCATCGGGTGTATTGTCATCGGGGTCTCGTGTTACACGCAGTTAAACTGGGACTAAGGTTCCCAGCGAGAGCGTTACGCATGGACCTCGCATGAGCACACCTCAAGGAATCATGCACGAGAGTGGCCTGAGGGAACTAGTAAGTCAGTCGGTGATTGGTGATTCCCTCAACCCATTACGTGCGCGTCATCCTGAAGGGTAAGTCGCCTACGCAGAGAGTAACATTTGGTGAGTGTGCCTAGACCAGCCACACCCGACGTTCTCCTAAGAGTATGCAATTTACCCAGATAAGAGAAGCATCCTAAGTTACTCCGCAAGGGCGTAACTTAGGCAGACAAAGAGAGGCGCTAGAGCCCTTCTAGTAAGTGACACGTGTGTGGTTAGATGTGAGTTGCAGGCCTCCACGTGTCATCATCTGAGAGGGGTGCGGTCCAGACAAAAGAGCACTCCGTACCGCTAAAGGTACAGACAGGCGCAGCCAAGCGCAGACATGCGCAGACTCTCACGCTCCCCATTGCTGATTCTGAAGGTACGCTTTCTCTGAAAAGCATGACAGGGTTCTGACACTTGCCAGAAAAGCATAACAGAATTCTGTTATGCCCAGAAGCAGGGAAAGAGAGATAAAAGGGAGAATCAGAGTGAGAGTGGAGGGAGGAGAAAAAAGATAGACAAAAAACAGAGTGCAAGTTTTTTCTCACACACACATTACTAGTTTCCAGTTTCTGGTGGTTCTGTTGGACTAACTTGATCGTCGGAGTGCAAACGGCCGCTAGAGGCGCCGTCTGTGTGTTTTGCAGGTCACATTTGAAGACATCTGAGAGAAAGTTCGGGGAGTGATTCCGCAAAAGACGCAGTCGCGTAGACGGGGCAGAGAGTGCCACGAAGCGATTCCTCCACGTTCAAGTTGCCGGCAGGATCAAAATCCAAAAGAGGAATCAAGTTAGCCAAGAACATAAACTATTTCAAAGCAAACACAGAAAAACAATCAGTTGTTTCTTCAAATCAATCGGTTGTTTATACCAGTTAAAACTTAAATAACTTAAAACAGAATTTAAAGGAGTTTAAAGAAAGAAAAATGCCCACAAGTAGTTTATGCTGGTTCACTCTTACAATAAGAGCTACATGTTAAACCAAGTGGTGTTCAAGCTTTGAAGAATCCAAACCCTTTTAAGGAAGTTGAAGCCTTGGTTATGCTTGCTGTTGCTGTGATGTTTTAGTTAGAATCTGGGGTAGATTGTGTTTGTAATCCACTTCTTGATTGAATCCAAAGCATAGGCATTCTCAATCTTTTTGAAAGAAAAATGTTTTTCAAACTAAGTTAGAAACAACCAATTGTTTTGTCGAAACAACCAATTGTTTATACTTAGATGTTTTTAGAAAAGATTGAAAACTGTTTTTCAAATGGTTAAGCTGTTAAAACCAAAACCACCGATTGATTCGAGGAAACAACCGATTGTTTGTTTTGGGACCATAACAGAAAAACTATTTTATCTTTGACTGAGCTTTAAATGATTTAACTGCTTACGCTCCAGTCATTAAATGCTTTTACCAATCTTTAAATGCAATTTAAGAGTTTGTTAAGATTTGATAACAAACAACATCTTTGAATAAATTCAGAAAAGCATATTTGAGTAACAATCTTTTACAAGTGTTTTTGAATAGAGATTTTGAGTTTTTCAAAGAGCTGAGATTGCTTAGAGTTTGTGATTGATCAAAGTGTGTGGAATAGGATTTTGCTTGTATTGATTTCATATTATCTTTTGTAACAAGTGTAATCCTTGTACTCTGTTGAACAAGTTTCATTTGTGTGTTTGCTGAGATTTGTTGTGTGTTCTTGAGGGGATCAAGATCAGAAATCTTAGTGTTGGTGTGTTGGCCAAGAGAAATGTGTGTCTTAAGGGGATCAAGGTCACTTTCTTGGTTGTGGTGTAAGTGATCAAGGTGTGGTTGCTTAGTGGATTTTCTTAGTGGTTTCTGAGAAGATTGGATGTAGCTCTGGGTTTAGAGTGAACCAGTATAAACATCTGTGTGTAATCTCTCTATTCTTAATCTCTTTGTTTGCTGGTATAAACAACCGATTGTTTCTGCGAATTTGGGGAAGGTGCTTCAATTAACAGACCACCTCTGTTTTGTGGTTTGAACTACCAATTTTGGAAAGTAAGAATGAAAATCTTTATGGAATCACTTGACAAAGGAATTTGGGATGCAATTGAAAATGGTCATTTTGTCCCAAAGTTTGAAAAAGATGGATCTGTCATTGAAAAGCCATGGTCTCAATGGACTGATTCAGAAAGCAAAAAGGCCAAATTTGATTGCATTGCCAAAAATATAATAACCTCTGCTTTAAATTCTGAAGAGTTTTTCAGGGTCTCTCAATGCAAATTATCAAAAGAAATGTGGGACACCTTGGAAGTCACTCATGAAGGTACAAATGAGGTCAAGAGAGCTAGGAAGCTTACTCTAATCCAAGAGTATGAGATGTTCAGAATGCTTAAAGGTGAAACAATTGCCGAGGTGCAGAAAAGATTCACTCAAATCATCAATCATCTCATGAGCCTTGACAAGACCTTTGAAAAGGAAGAGTTGAACATCAAGATATTGAAATGTCTTGATAGAGCATGGCAAGCAAAGGTAACTGCTATTTCCGAATCTAAAAATCTAACATCATTAAGTATGGCTTCTTTGTTTGGTAAGCTTAGGGAACATGAGTTAGAGATTAATAGACTCAATGTTCAAGAAAGCGAAGACAAGCACATAAGGAGCATAGCCTTAAAAGCTTCCAGTGATGATAGTGATGAGGAAAACCTTAACTTGCCGTCAAGAAAGTTCAGCAAATTCTTGAAGAGAAACCGCAACAAGGACAACAACAAAGATAGGTATGGAAACAAGAAATCCAATGATTTTGATTCCAATAACTATACTTGTTTTGGTTGTGGTGAGCAAGGTCATATAAAGGCAGATTGTCCAAACAAGAGCAAGGAGAAGAAGCCTAGCTACAACAAAAAGAAAGGCAATACAAAGAGAGCCTACACAGCTTGGGATGAAAATGAGGTATCATCATCAAGCTCTTCATCAAGTGAAGATGAGAAAGCAAACATCTGCTTGATTGTTGAAGATGACGATGAATCTTGCAGCTCAAGTGAGATTAGTTCATGTGCTTCCTTAAATGAACAAAATTATAGTGAATTGCTTGAAGCTTTTCAAGAAACTCATGATGAAGCTAATCGATTGGTTCTTTCAAACAACCGATTGAAAGAACTTAACAACTGGCTGGAAAAGAGAGTGAAATCACTTGAAAATGAGATTGAAAAATCTAAAAATGATTTTGTACCGTCCCGTCCCCGGGCGTTGACTAAAGTCAAGGTCAAAGATACGGTGGGACCCCATGAGGGGCCCGAGGAAGGAGGATGAGGCGTCGCCAAGATGACGTGTCTCCAGTAGAAGGGAGTCGCCAGTATAAGGCGCTGATGGCATCACCAATATAAGGCACTGATGGCGTCGCCCCCCGATACCCACGGGTAGGAACCTTCAGAGCGTCTTTTCACGGAGCTCCGATACGAAGGTGCAGAGTTTTGGTGTTTCTTGTTAGCTGACTTGAGCGTTGGAGTGCAAACGGCCGCTAGGGCGCCCATTTGTTCGCTTCTTTGCAGGTGTTCCCAGATTACCAGAAAAGGGTGTCCCTAGCAGACGGGCAAGGTCGCACAGAAAGACGTACCCAGGTCAACCGGTAGGAACATTTGGGGCCCACCGTGGGGCCGATTTAAAACATCAGTCGCACCACAACAATTCTAGAGAGTTTATCAGAGATACCATAACAACAGGAGAAATTCAGAGAAAAGGTTAAAGAATGAGGGCCACGAGACAAGGTCCAACGCGCGCTACGAGCGAGGAAATGACCATGCAGCAGGTCATGGCCATGGTGCAGGGGTTGCAGGATGAAATGGCAGAATCGAGGGCAGAGCAAGAACGCATGCAATCGAATCTTGCGCCCTCTCAGGCGAGAAATGAAGAGCTCCATCGAACAAACGAAGAATTGCGTCGCAGCTTGCGCAACAACCAAGGGCAACGCGACCCAGATGAGACCGAACGTCTCACCCCCCCAAGGGAGTTTTCCACGCCATTCTCGCAGGAGATTCTGGAGGCGTTGGTCCCCAACACATTCGCAGGGCCCAAGGTGATCTTCACAGGGATGGAGGATCCCGAAGCACATCTCACTGCGTTCCACACGCAGATGATGCTGGTAGGCGGCTCCGATGCCGTAAGATGCAAGCTCTTCATGAGCACCTTGACAGGAATGGCCATGGACTGGTTCATCAGCCTTCCCGATGGCCATATCACTTCTTTCCAACAACTGTCGCAGTTATTCAGGGAGCAATATTTAGCGAACCGGGCCTCGCCGCCCATTTCGTATGATCTGTTCGACGTAAAACAATATCAGGGTGAGACTTTGAAGGAGTACATCAACCGTTTCGGGGCTCAAGTGGTGAAGGTCGGCACTACGGAGGAGCTCATGATCGTGTACGCGTTCAGGAATGGCGCATGCCCTGGCCCCTTTTGCGAATCAATCATTCGCAATCGCCCCAGGACCTTCGCTGAAATAAGGCGTCGCGCAGTAGAGCATATCACCTCTGAGGGAGAGGTGTGCGAGAAGCGCACGGGTGTCGTACCCACACGCCCGAGAGCACAGACACGGGCTCAACCCGTCAGGGTCAACGAGACCACACGGGAAGGAAGAATCAGGAAGGGAGACGCCCTACGAGGCGAGAAAACCCCAATCCAGGGGTCAAGCGGGAGGAAATTGTCCAGCTAGAGTAAGGGCCATACCAACAAGGTACGAATTCGTAGTGGAGTTGAAGGACCTGATCGCCGTACCTAATATAGCTGAAAGATTGAGGCGACCTGTGAAGACTGACAAGGTGCTAGGGCCTCGCAAGGACTCTTGGTGTGAGTTCCACGAAGCTTTCGGTCACCACATCAACAACTGCCTATCGCTGGGGTACCAGTTGGATGCGTAAAAAGCGGGTTCTTGAAAGATTATCTCGCTGAACCTGCCACGACCGCAACCCTCCCAGAACCAGCGGAGGATCAAGCGCATGAGATGCCGATCCATTGCGAAGTTCACACCATTTCTGGTGGTTTTTCGGGAGGGGGACCCACTGCATCCCAACGCAAGAAATATGCGAGGGGAGTAAATTGGATTGACGAAAAGATCTCAGGTGACCCGTGGGAGTCAGACCTCGTGTTCACGAGGGCGGACCTGCGAGATGTCGTCCCACACGACAATGACCCCGTGGTCATTTCGGTTGTCACAGCAGGAAGAAAGGTGCACAGGGTGCTAGTCGACCAGGGAAGTTCTGCAGATGTTATGTTCCGGTCGACCTTCAACAAGCTACGGTTGTTTCCCGACCTTTTGAGGCCCTACACCGGGTGCTTGTATGGGTTTGCTGACAACCAGGTGGAAGTACGTGGCTACTTGGAGTTGAGGACGACATTCACAGATGGGGCGGCCTCACGTACTGAAAGCATTCGGTACTTAGTTGTAAACGCCAATTCGGCTTACAACATCCTGTTGGGAAGACCGGCGTTGAATAGGCTGAGAGCAGTAGCCTCCACGCGCCACATGAAGATGAAGCTGCCGGATCTTAGTGGCAGGGTGATTGTCATCAAGTCAGATCAAGAAGAAGCACGAAAATGCTATGAAAACAGTTTAAAGACAAAGAGAGGTGTGTTCATGGTATTCGAACGTCCACCGAGTTGAGACACAGCGATGGAAGTAGAACCCTTGAACGAAGCGACGCCTACGGAGTCAACGCCTGGCGAGGCTGCACCCGTAAGGGCGACGCCTAAAGCAGACGCGCACACAGAGGAGAGGCATGACGACGCTTCCCCCGTAGAAGAGGCGTCGCCTAGAGAGCACTATAAGGTGACGCTCCCAAAGGAAGATAGCAGAGACCAACCAGCGGCCAATGTGGTGGAGAGACAGATTGGCGGCAAAACGTTCAAGCTGGCGCGTTTGTTGAGCCAAGAGGAACAGGACGAAGTGGCGAAGGTGATTTCACGTCACTTAGATGCTTTCGCGTGGTCCGCCTCAGACATGTCGGGCATCGACCCTGACTTTTTATGCCACCACCTTAGCATGGACGCCACAGTTCGCCCTGTGCAACAAAGGAGGAGAAAGTTTAACGAAGAAAGGCGCCTCGTGGTGAAGGAAGAGACACAGAAGTTGTTGAGTGTTGGTCACATTTGGGAAAACCAGTACCCCGAATGGCTGGCCAACGTCGTTCTGGTGAAAAAAGCAAACGGGAAGTGGAGGATGTGTGTGGACTTCACAGACTTGAACAAGGCGTGCCCCAAGGATTCATATCCACTACCCAGCATTGACGCCGTGGTGGATAGTGCCTCGGGTTGCGAGATGCTGAGCTTTTTGGACGCTTTTTCAGGGTATAATCAGATCAAGATGCACCCGAGGGATGAGGGTAAAACAACATTCATGACAGAGACATGTAGCTACTGCTACAAGGTGATGCCGTTCGGGTTAAAAAATGCAGGCACCACCTACCAGAGGTTTATGGACAAGGTCCTGGCGCCTATGTTAGGGAGGAATGTACAAGCCTACGTGGATGACATGGTGGTAGCTTCGCGCGATAGGAGGCAACATACAACAGATCTGGAAGAGTTGTTTGCCACCATCTCAAAGTATCGCCTCAAGTTGAACCCTGAGAAGTGTGTCTTTGGGGTTGAGGCAGGAAAGTTTTTCGAATTCATGCTTACAGACAGAGGAATTGAGGCAAACCCTGATAAGTGCGCAACCATCATTGCCATGAGGAGCCCAACATCAGTGAAAGAAGTGCAACAGCTGACAGGGCGAATGGCAGCGTTATCAAGGTTCGTTTCGGCAGGAGAAAAGGGGCACCCCTATTTCCAGTGCCTCAAGAGAAATAGCCGTTTTGCGTGGACAGACAAGTGTGAGGCAACATTCCTGAAGTTGAAAGAATACTTGGCGACGCCACCAGAGCTTTGCAAACCAGTGGCGGGCGTGCCCCTCCGATTGTACTTTGCGGTAACGGAGCGGGCCATCAGTTCTGTGCTAGTCCAGGAGCAGGACCAAGTACAGAGGCCCATCTATTTTGTGAGTAAGGCCTTGCAAGGCCCGGAGACGAGGTATCAATCGCTAGAAAAGGCAGCATTGGCCGTGGTATTCTCGGCCAAGAGGCTCCGCCACTACTTTCACAGTTTTACAGTAGTGGTGATGACGAACCTCCCAATCCAGAAGGTGTTGCAGAAACCAGATGTTGCTGGAAGGATGGTTCGCTGGGCGGTGGAGCTGTCGGAGTTTGACATCCAGTACGAGCCCAGAGGATCTATCAAAGGACAGGTATATGCGGATTTCGTTGCAGAGCTCTCACCCGGAGGCGACCAAGAGTAGGAGTCAGGATCGCAGTGGTTTCTCTCAGTCGATGGCTTCTCCAATCAACAAGGAAGTGGAGTAGGAATAGTCTTTGAGGGACCTAATGGTGTGCTGATCGAGAAAGCTCTACGTTTCGCTTTTAAAGCGAGCAATAACCAAGCTGAGTACGAGGCACTAATCGCAGGGATGCTCCTGGCCAAGGAGATGGGTGCACAAAACCTCTTGGTAAAGAGTGATTCACAGCTGATCACAGGGCAAGTCTCGGGAGAATTTCAAGCTAAGGACCCACAAATGGCGGCGTATCTGAGGTATGTCCAGCTGCTGAAGGGAGCATTTAGCGCTCTTGAGCTAGTACATGTCCCAAGGGAGCAGAATGCCAGAGCTGACCTGCTTGCCAAGCTGGCCAGCTCAGGCAAGGGGGGCAGACAGAGGACAGTAATCCAAGAGACGCTCAAAGCTCCGCGAAAATTCGTGGAAGATATCAGGGTGGACGTCCTCCATATTTGTACAGCGAGAGGGAGACCGAGGAGTCATCGTTCTTTGGCTCAAGATACGATGAAGGCACCTCGCATAAGCACATACGCGGACGCACCGGAGGAAGGAAAGCATACACAGGTATATACTTTGGCCGAGGGAGACACTTGGATGACACCATACAGGCGGTACCTGGCGGATGGGATTCTCCCAGCAGAACCAGAAGAAGGCAAGAAGATTAAGAGGAACGCTGCAAGATATACCCTGGTAGACGGGATATTGTTCAGACACGGGTTCACACACCCCATCCTGACGTGCGTAAGCGGCGACGAATGCACCAGGATAATGGCTGAACTCCACGAATGTATCTGCGGGAGCCACGTGGGAGGAAGGTCTTTAGCTTCTAAAGTGATACGTGCCGGTTTCTACTGTCCAACAGTGAAAGAGAATTGCGGGCGGCACGCCCAGCGTCGCAAGCAGTGTCAGAGGCACGCTGATTGGCACAAGGCGCCGCCAGAGGAGTTGAGATCCATATATAGTCCATGGCCCTTTCATACGTGGGGAATCGACATCCTAGGCCCTTTCCCAGTGGCGATAAGACAGATGAAGTACCTGATCGTCGCCATTGAATACTTCACCAAGTGGATAGAGGCGGAGCCCGTGGCCCAGATTACTGCGCACAAGGTGCAACACTTTGTTTGGAAGAACATCGTGTGTCGCTTCGGTGTACCTAGGCGGCTGGTGTCCGACAATGGCACCCAGTTTGCAAGCCAACAGCTGAGAAACCTGTGCGCAGAGGTAGGCATCAAGCAGGTGTTTGCATCAGTCGAACACCCCCAGACGAATGGACAAGTAGAGTCAGCGAATAGAGTTTTGCTAAGAGGACTGAAGAGAAGATTAGAGAAAGCTAAAGGGGCGTGGGCAGAAGAAGTGCCAAGGATTGTATGGGCGTACCACACCACACCTCAATCCGCCACCATGGAAACGCCTTTCAGTCTAGTATATGGGTCAGACGCGATGATCCCAGTTGAGATCCATGAAAGCTCGCCACGTTACCAGAATTTTGTGGCTGAAGAGTCCACTGAAGATAGGCGAGTGAACCTAGACTTACTAGACGAAGCCAGGGAGGAAGCAAGAATAAAGGCCGAGGCAGTAAAGAGAAGAGTGGAGCGACAGTATAGCTCCAAGGTGAAGCCGCGACAATTCCAGGTTGGTGACTTAGTCATGAGGAAGGCTCACCCATATGAGCTAGATAATAAGTTATCTCCCAAATGGACCGGACCCTTCAGAGTCACCAAAGCCAAGGGGAATGGTTCATACAATCTAGAGACTTTGGAAGGAGGTCCCATTCCACGCAGCTGGAATGCGGCCAATTTGAAATTTTATTTCAGTTAGGTTATGTCAGTTAAGAGTAACGAAATACAAGTTGTAAAGGGGACACTCTTTTTCCCTCTCGGGGGTTTTTTTAATGAGGTCACCCAAGTAAAAAATAACTTCAAGAAAACTTTGTCTCAGTTTTTTATCCTCCCACTCAAAGCGTAAGACCAAAGGTTAAAGAAATAAAAGACAAAGACTCAAGGCGGCGTCAGGCGTCGTCAAGATGAAGCATCACCAAACGTAGGCACCGCCAAATAGGGAGCAGACATCAGAATTCGAAGCAAGTTGTTCCATCCGGTTGACCGGGACGTCTTCGTGCGCGACCTCAACCGTCAGCTAGGGACTCCTTCCCACTGGTCACCTGTGGATTCCTGCAAGAAAGAGGACAAAGAGGCGCCCTAGCGGTTGTTTGCACTCCGACGCTCAAGTCAGCCAGCAAGAAACACCAAAACTGTTCACCTACGTCTCTGAGCACCGCATATGGCACTCTGAAGGTGATAAAAAAGAACTGTGTACTGTGTGTGTATTTTTCTCCTCCTAGCAAAAATCTTTCCCTAGTCCCTTGTGCGTAACCTCAAGGCTCGAGCAAGCAACTAGAGAGTTTCTGGGAAATTTGCCAAAAGTTCCAACCCTGTTTCCAACATTCTCCGCGCTATTTAAACTACCCAAGCATTTAAAGCACCTTAAAGCGCCTTTAATTACAAATGTAACGCACTCAATCAGCGTATCTAATTAGAAAACGTAGCGCATTTAAGATGTTGAAACACTTGGGAACCATTATAGTACCTGAATGCTTGAAACGGAAACTGTATTGAAGGACTTTAATTACCTGGCACCTGACTAAAGGGTGTTTCTATTCTGACATGGCTTTCGTACACGTGGAGGGCCTCACGACGCCGTGACCCCATCTGGGGGCGTTTCTGCCCATCTGGGGACGTTTCTACGTGTGAGCCCTCCTGCTTGGGAGTGCTACTGCGCTAGGGGTGACTTTTTGGGTGCCAACTCATGCCCCCAATCATCTAGTCACTTACTTTGAGAGCGTATCTGCCTTCCTCTCGCACCCTGCACCCGGCTACCCTGGGCGTGACCTTCCTCTTGGGTCGTATCTGTCCCAAAGGCGTTTCTGGGGCGGCAGGGGTACTTCACGAGTCAGGCTGCCCTACACTGGTACTATCACTATGGCCTTGAAGCCACCTTTTCCTTCTCTTTATCGCCGCCCCGGGCTATCGGGACCTGAGGCCTTCCCACGGCGTCGCTCCCTCCATGGTCTTTCCTACCCATGGGTATCGGGGAACCACACTGTGATTGCCCTGCTCTAGCACTGTTTGATCTGGCGACGCCCTGGTTGGGCGACGCCTTTCCCTAGGCGACGCCTTGTCTTGGCGACGCCCCGGTTGATGACGTCGGCACTTAGCGTCTCTTCACCTAGGCAACGCCTTGCGTTGACTTTGACCCCTGATGTTGACTTTGACCTTGATTTAGTCAACGCCCGGGTACGGGACGGTACACAAGTAGTAAGAACACGTGCGTTCGCCTAGAGGTCAAGATGACAGGTATGTCCAACACAAGGTAAAATCCGAGAGTTTTAGTCCTTGAGCAGGGGTTAAGGGATTCCTTTGGGACGCCCCCTCCTCAAGTATGAATAACTAGCCCCGGTATCAGATGGGAACACTTCGCCTTGGTGTTTTTAGACACCCTGAGGACGATACGACATTGCTATAACAGGCCTCTCCTCAGGCGTGGGCACCAAGCACCAAAGAGATAAGGGATAAGTTGCCTTGGTGTTTGAGACACTCCATGGACGATACGACGCTGTTATACAGGCCTCTCCATGGGCGTGGGCACCGAAACGCGACTTTGCCCCAAGTGTTAGACACGCTAAGGACACCCAGAGCAGGTCTCTCCTTGAGCATGGACACTCAGTACAGATGAAACAAGCCCTCCTAAACACAATGGAGGGGACTGCCGGAGGTAACGCTCGCAGCATGACATAGGAAGCAGAAGTAGACGCAAGCATGCAAGGATAAAGCAGGTAGCGTTTAAGCGTAAATCAAGCATAAAACAAGAGTTATGATTACAGATGAAGTTCATAATAGTTGAAAATTGAACGAAAGACAATCATGGCCACCCTTCAGTGGCCTCCGGAGTCTAAACAGGATGATGATGAAGCCCCGTTCTCGGACCGCAACGCCTGGGCCAACTGCGACCTTTGTTGTCGGTTTATCTTCAAACCTGCACCAAAAGAGACAAGCATGGTGAAAGACGGGCACAAACTAGGGCATCACAAGATAAAGCATGCAAAAATCCAGTAAAGGCGAAGAATGGGAGGTTTTGAGGAAATCTCTCGTACATATATATTTCTCCAAGGCCTCAGCGTTGTACTCCAGACTTATCAAGGCGGCAACGTCAAAACCCCCCGCCCCAGCCAAGATCCGACAAGCTTCCTGGTCGTTCGAAGGCAACCTCTTAAGAGGCCTGGAATTCAGGGCTCTTGTCTCCCTCACCCAGTACAGTGGAAAGCCGTCAAGGGCGGAGGGCACGAGGTTGGAACAGCAAACCTTAAAGAACTTGCCCTTCCACCCTGTGAAGGAGTGCGGGAAGGGGGTTAAGAGAACCCTGCCGGGAACATTGCTGAGGGTCACCCAAAGGTTGTTCCTTTGCCTCTTCACCTCAAAGAAGTGAAGGAAGATGTCCACAGAAGGTGCACACCCCAGGAAACCAAACAGTATGTCAAAGGCTTTGACGAAAGCCCAGCTGTTAGGGTACAGCTAAGCTGGGGTGGCATTGATTTCCGTTAACAGTTCCCTCTCGAACCTAGAGAAGGGCAGGCGCACGCCGACGCTCTTAAAGACTACCTGATAAAAGTAGAAAAAAGAGACCCCATCGTTAGCCCGCTCGTCCCCACACACCAGCTCCCCTAAGGTGCAAGGAAGCACGGCGATATCGTCATAATAACTCTTCGCGAAGGCACGGTGGTCATAGGTACTCGGGTCCCCCACATGTTCCCTCCGAGCCCTGACGGAAAGTAAGCTAGAACACTCGTCGAGAAGTTCGCTCGAAGCCCACGCGTAAAGATCCTTAGGGTTGACTCTAGGGGAAGGAGGGTTGGTAGACATGTTGGCACAAGCTGTCAGTGAAGGAACTAAAAGATCAAAGAAGAAAGATTTGGTAGAAGTACAGAAGGGAAGTGTCAACGAGAAAAGAACGCAGGAAGAACTCTTTGGAAGGAAGAGGAACGATGCGAAGAAGATGCGAAAACACAGAAACGATGAGTGCAAGTACGGGATTTCAAAGACCTAAACATTACAGTTGAGGCGCCAAAGGACACGAAAAAGGGGCACCGTGCGATTGAGCCACGTGTCAGGAGATTGGAGGACGACCCTTAGCGTCACTTTTTCTCGTTCAGAGAGTGTCATATCGACAGAGTCCCTGAGGGTACAACGCGCCGACGAAGAAGAGAATATCTTGTCAAAAGCTCAGAAAATGTAAAGATCAAATCGAGCAGGGGAACGTCCCATCAGTAGTATGGAAAATGCCACATGAATAATGGGCGAGACCTTAGTCTTTTCGCTGAGGCAAATGTCCCGTCCTCGGGCGTTGACCAGAGTCAAAGTCAAAGTCAACGTTAAGGCCAAAGTCAACAAATTGACCGCACCAAGCGTCGCCAAGATAGGGCATCGCCAGAAGGAGGCATCGCCAAGATAGGGCGTCGCCAGAAGGAGGCATCACCAAGATGAGGCGTCGCCAGTATAAGACGCTGATGGCGTCGCCAGTATGAGGCACTGATGGCGTTGGCCCCCGATACCCACGGGTAGGAAAAACTGTGGAGGGGACGAAATCGCCAGAAGCCAAGCAAGTCATCAGCAGTGTTACAACCCGATACCCATGGGAAGGAAAGACCATGGAGGGAGTGACCCCACGGGAGGCTTCGGGCCCGCCTAATGCTTGGTGTTTTTAGACACCCTGAGGACAATACGACGCTGTTGTAATAGGCCTCTCCTCAGGCGTGGGCGCCAAGCACCAAGAGTTAAGGGACAAGTTGCCTTGGTGTTTGAGACACTCCATGGACGATACGACGCCTTATACAAGCCTCTCCATGGGCGTGGGCACCAAAGCGCGACCTTGTCCCAAGTGTTCAGACACGCTAAGGACACCCAGAGCAGGTCTCTCCTCGAGCGTGGACACTCAGTACAGATGAGATAAGCCCCCCTCGCCCTTGAGCGATGTCGAGGCCAGAGAAGAAACGAGATCCCTCCCCCTTTTTCCCATCTTGAAGTGAAGGAAGAACCAGCTATGCCTTTGGCAGTAAGTGCCTGAGGGCTCGAAAAAAGCAAGTAGAAAGCCAATCGAAGGCTTTCATAAGCCCAGAGGACTGGGGAGACTCGAAGAATAAGAAGAAGAAGAACCGTGAAAGCGCGAGATGGCAAAGACAAGAAAAATACGAGGGCCAAGTGAGGCTCTAAGAGCAGAGATAGCAATCCAATGACATTCGGTTTCTCAGGAATGAGCAAGCAACAAAGTGGAGATTAATAGTGAAAGTAAAACATAGATTGCGTTCCCAGTAAATGTACAGAAAGGTCAAGTTCTACGCATGTTGAGATATTTACAAATCACCAAAGCAAAGGAAAAGACAAGAACTAAAAATGGAAGCTGTGGGCCTGCAGTTCAATCGTCCAGATCAAGAGGCACCACCTTTCCATCAACGATGTGGCTGGTAGGGTCACAGTTCGAGACGTTGATCCCTGGGTTCTCGTAAGATGCTTGAGCCAGGGCCTCCTTGAAGCCTTCATCGAACACGCCCGCCATCTCGTTGGTGAGCTCCTGGTTTGCCCTCTCCAGCTCATCGATCCTGGAATCCTTGGATGCCAGCTACTTGTCTTCGGTGCTATTCTTCGAGGATTCCATATCTTTGTGATCAACTTCATGAAACACCACATGAACAGATTCTTCTACAATCATGAGTCTTTTGTTGTAGACCCTATAGGAATGACTATTTGAGGAGTAGTCAATGAAGATGCCATTGTCAGTTTTTTCATCAAACTTTCCCAGATTTTCTTTCCCATTATTTAGAACAAAACAACTGCATTCAAACACTTTTAGATGACTAATGTTTGGCTTCCTTCCATTGAAGAGTTCATAAGGAGTTTTCTTCAAGATTGACCTTATGAGCACTCTATTCATCACATAACAAGAGGTGCTAACAGCATCAACCCAAAAATATTTGGGTAGGGAGGATTCACTTAGCATGGTTCTTGATAATTCTTCAAGAGATCTGTTCTTTCTTTCCACTACTCCATTCTGTTGAGGAGTTCTTGGTGCAAAAAAGTTGTGCAAGATCCCCATCTTTTCACAGAATTTTCTAAATTTCTCATTTTGAAATTCCCTCCATGATCACTCCTTATAGAACCAATGCTACTGCTTTTTGTGTTTCGTAGTCTTCTAGAAAGCTTTTTGAAGGCAGAGAAAGCATCACTCTTTGATTCCAAGAAGAGTGTCCATGTGTACCTAGAAAAGTCATCAACTATAACAAGAGCATAATAGTTACCACCAAGACTCATGGTTTTTGAAGGACCAAAGAATTCCATGTGTAGCAACTCAAGGGGTTTTGAAGATGAAACAACATTCTTTAATTTGAAGGAATATTTGATTTGTTTCCCCTTTTGACATGCTTCACATATGTGGTCCTTCTCAAACTTGAGATTGGGTAACCCTATCACAAGATCTTTTGAAATCAATTTATTCAAATGATTCATGTGAATGTGGGCTATTCTTCTATGCCATAACCAAGATTCATCATGCTTAGAAAGAAGACAACCAATGGAACAAGAAGAAGAGATATCTAAGAGATAAACATTGTTGATTCTTTTACCAATCAACATTACTTCCTTTGAGTTGGGAAGGCAGATCTCACAGGAGTTTGGCTTGAAGATGACTTGATAACCCTTGTCAAACAATTGGCTAATTCTAAGCAGGTTGTGTTTTAGTCCTTCCACATACAAGACATCATGCATCAATAAGTTGCTCTTGTCTCCTATAAAGCCTCTTCCAAGAATCCTTCCCTTGTTGTTGTCTCCATATGTCACATGCCCTTCTTGTTTAAAGTAATGTTCACAAACTTATATTTATCTCTAGTCATGTGTTTGGAACAACCACTATCCAGGTACCACAGTTGCATCCAAGAAAGGCGTATGCCCCGGCCCCTTTGGAGAATCTATTATCCGAAATCGCCCTAGGACTTTCGCTGAATTACAGCGTAGGGCGGTAGAGCATATTGCTTCGGAAGGGGAGGTATGTGTGAAGCGCACCAGCGCCGTGCCCTCACGCCCGAGGGGACCAACGCGAGTTCAACCCGTCAGAGTCAATGAGACAACGACGGGGAGAAAGAAGCCAGAGGCTAGACGCCCCTACGAGGCCAGAAAGCCCCAGCCTCGGGGCCCCGCAGGAGGCGAACGCCCCGCCAGAGAAAGAGCAAGACCGGCGAGGTACAACTTCGTAGTTGAGTTGAAGGATTTGATCGCCGTACCCAACATAGCCGAGAGGCTGAGGCGACCGGCGAAGACCGACAAGGTGTTAGGGCCCCGCAAAGACTCTTGGTGCGAATTCCACGAGGCTTTCGGGCATCAAATTGATAATTGTCTGTCGTTGGGCTACCAGCTAGATGAGCTGGTGAGGACTGGGTTTTTGAAAGATTATGTCGCAGAGTCCACCACGACCGCCACCCTGCCGCCGCCGGCGGATGAGCCAGCACACGAGATGCCTGTGCTTGGCGAGGTCCACACCATTGCTGGAGGTTTTTCCGATGGAGGGCCCATCGCCTCCCAGCGAAAGAAATACGCGAGGGGGGTGAATTCAATCGAAGAGAGGCTCTCAGGGGAGCCCTGGGAGTCAGATATTGTGTTCACAAGAAGAGACCTCCGAGATGTGGTGCCCCATGACAACGATCCCGTTGTCATCTCGGTCGTCACGGCTGGAAGGAAGGTCCACAGAGTGCTTGTTGATCAAGGAAGCTCGGCAGACGTCATGTTTCTGTCGACCTTTAATAAGTTACGGTTGTCCCCCGATCTGCTGAGTCCCTATACGGGATGTTTGTATGGGTTTGGGGATAACCAGATAGAGGTCCGGGGGTACCTGGAGTTGAGGACTACGTTCACAGACGGAGAGGCCTCCCGAACAGAGAGCATTCTGTACCTCGTCGTGAACGCCAATTCTGCCTACAATATTTTGCTGGGCAGACCGGCGTTAAACCGTCTGAGTGCAATATCCTCCACCCGTCACATGAAGATGAAGCTACCGGACCTCAGTGGCCGGGTGATAGTCATCAGATCAGACCAAGAGGAGGCGAGGAAATGCTACGAAAACAGCCTGAAGACGAAGAGAGGCATTTTCATGGTGTACGAACGTCCGCCGAGCGCGGACGCAACGATGATTGAGGCGACGCCCGCTAGGCTGACGCTTGAAGAGGCCATAGCAGAAAGGGCGATGCCCGAAGCAGACGTGCTAATGGAGGAAGCGCCCGTGGAAGAGGCGGCGCCCGTAGAAGAAGCGGCGCCCGCCAAAGATGATAATAGGGAGCAACCTGCAGCTAACACCCTAGAAAGGGAGATTGGCGGCAAAGCTTTCAAGTTAGGAAGCTCGCTAAGTCCAGAAGAACAGGAAGGGGTGGCGGAAGTGATTTCGCGCCACCTGGATGCCTTCGCATGGTCCGCCTCGGATATGCCGGGCATCGACCCCGATTTCCTGTGTCACCACCTCAACATGGACGCCACGGTCCGCCCCGTGCGTCAGAGAAGGAGGAAGTTCAATGAGGAGCGACAACAGGTGGTGAAAGACGAAACGCAGAAGCTGCTGAGTGCTGGCCACATTAGGGAGATTCAGTACCCTGAGTGGCTCGCCAACGTCGTCTTGGTGAAAAAGGCGAACGGAAAATGGAGAATGTGCGTTGACTTCACGGACCTGAACAAGGCGTGCCCAAAGGATTCCTATCCGCTGCCCAGCATCGACGCCCTAGTGGACAGCGCGTCTGGCAGCAAGGTGTTAAGCTTCCTGGACGCCTTCTCAGGGTATAACCAAATCAAGATGCACCCCAGGGACGAGAGCAAGACTGCGTTCATGACTGAAACATGCAGTTATTGCTATAAGGTGATGCCCTTCGGGCTCAAAAATGCGGGCGCCACGTACCAGAGGTTAATGGACAAGTTCCTGGCGCCAATGCTCGGGAGGAACGTATACGCCTACGTAGACGACATGGTGGTGGCGTCGCAGAACAGGGTGCAGCACATGGCAGACTTGGAGGAGTTGTTCAACACAATATCCAAATACCGCCTCAAGTTGAACCCCGAGAAGTGTGTTTTTGGGGTAGAGGCCGGTAAATTCTTGGGTTTTCTGCTCACCGAGAGGGGGATAGAGGCGAACCCCGACAAATGTGCGGCTATTATCGCCATGCGGAGTCCGACATCGGTAAAGGAGGTTCAACAGTTGACAGGGCGGATGGCGGCGCTCTCGAGGTTTGTTTCCGCCGGAGGAGAAAAGGGGCACCCGTACTTCCAGTGCCTCAAGAGAAACAGTCGCTTTGCATGGACTGAGGAATGCGAAGCGGCTTTCGTTAAGCTGAAGGATTACCTGGCGACGCCTCCAGTTCTCTGCAAACCGGTAACGGGCGTGCCCCTCCGGTTGTATTTTACTGTAACAGATAGGGCCATCAGTTCTGTGTTGGTCCAAGAGCAGGACCAGAATCAGAAACCCATCTACTTTGTAAGCAAAGCCTTACAGGGAGCTGAGACAAGGTACCAAGCGCTGGAGAAGGCGGCGCTGGCGGTAGTGTTCTCAGCTAGGAGGCTCCGTCATTACTTCCACAGTTTTACGGTGGTGGTAATGACCAACCTCCCCATACAGAAGGTGCTGCAGAAGCCCGATGTGGCAGGAAGAATGGTACGCTGGGCAGTGGAACTGTCAAAATTCGACATACAGTACGAGCCTAGAGGATCCATTAAAGGGCAGGTGTACGCGGATTTTGTAGCAGAACTTTCGCCCGGAGGTGAGCAAGAGGTGGAAGCGAGTTCACAGTGGCTGCTCTCGGTTGATGGCTCCTCAAACCAACAAGGGAGTGGTGCGGGAATAGTGCTGGAAGGACCCGACGGCATACTGATCGAGCAGGCCTTGCGTTTTGCCTTCAAGGCAAGTAACAACCAAGCGGAATATGAAGCCCTGATTGCAGGAATGCTCTTGGCCAAGGAGATGGGCGCACAGAACCTCCTAGTGAAGAGCGACTCCCAGTTGATTACGGGGCAGGTGTCGGGTGAGTTCCAGGCGAAGGACCCCCAGATGGCGGCGTATCTAAAATACGTCTAGTTGCTGAAAGGGGCGTTCAACGCTCTTGAGTTAATACACGTCCCGAGGGAGCAGAATGCCAGAGCCGACCTGCTCGCAAAGCTGGCCAGCTCAGGCAAGGGGGGTAGACAGAGGACAGTGATCCAGGAGACCCTCAAAGCTCCGCGTCGATTCGTGGAAGACAACAGGGTGGATGTCCTCCAGATTTATGCATCAGGGGGAAGGCCGAGGAGTCATTCCTCATTAACCCAAGATACGCAGAGGGCGCCCCGCATCAGTATATACGCGGGTGCGTCTAAGGAGGAGCAGATGCAGGTTTGTGTCCTGTCCACGGGAGACACCTGGATGACGCCCTATAAACGATACCTGGCGGATGGGGCCCTTCCAGTGGACCCTGAAGAGGGTAAGAAAATCAAAAGGAACGCCGCAAGATATACCTTGGTGGATGGGGTGCTGTTCAGACACGGTTTCACTCACCCTATCCTAACGTGCGTTAGTGGCGATGAGTGCACCAGGATAATGGCGGAGCTACATGAAGGCGTCTGCGGAAGCCATGTAGGAGGAAGGTCCTTAGCCTCCAAGGTAATACGCGCAGGTTTCTTCTGGCCAACGGTGAAAGAGGATTGCGCACGGCACGCCCAGCGGTGTAAGCAATGCCAAAAGCACGCCGACTGGCACAAGGCGTCGCCAGAAGAGTTGCGGTCCATATACAGCCTGTGGCCTTTCCACACATGGGGTATTGACATCTTGGGCCCCTTCCCACTGGCAATCAGGCAGATGAAATATCTGATCGTCGCCATAGAATACTTCACTAAGTGGATAGAGGCAGAGCCCGTGGCACAAATCACTGCGCATAAGGTACAGCATTTTGTGTGGAGAAACATCGTGTGTCGCTTTGGCGTACCCAGGCGCCTGATATCTGACAACGGGACCCAGTTCGCCAGTAAGCAGTTGAGAAATCTGTGCGTTGAAGTGGGAATCAAGCAAGTGTTCGCGTCGGTCGAACACCCCCAGACCAATGGACAAGTAGAGTCAGCAAACAGAGTTCTGCTGAGGGGGTTAAAAAGAAGGTTAGAGAAGGCCAAAGGGGCGTGGGCGGAAGAGGTGCCAAGGATTGTATGGGCATACCACACCACGCCCCAATCCTCTACTATGGAGACGCCGTTCAGTTTGGTGTACGGGTCGGACGCGATGATTCCAGTAGAAATACACGAAAGCTCACCGCGTTTTCAAAACTTTGTGGTGGAGGAATCTAATGAGGAAAGACGGGTAAACCTGGATCTGCTAGAAGAGGCCAGGGAAGAAGCTAGAATAAAAGCTGAAGCGATGAAGAGAAGAGTGGAGCGGCAATATAGCTCTAAAGTAAAGCGATGTCGTCTCCACACACTGGCTCCCCCAGAGTGCAAGGGAGCACAGCGATGTCGTCATCGTGCCTCCTCGCGAAGGCCCGGTGGTCGTAAGAACACAACTCCCCTTTGTGTTCCCGTACGGCCCTGGTGGAGAGCAAGCATGAACACTCATCAAGAAGTTCGCTCGAGGCCCAAGGGTACAAGTCTTTGGGACAGACCCTGGAGGAAGCATCGTGAGAAGACATTCTTTAACAAGATCAGGATGGCTGGAAATGCAAGAGTTGAGCGAGGGGAGCGGTTAGAACAGCCCTTCGACAGAGAAGAAAGGGTGCAAGAAGAAAGAACGCAAGTAGGTTATGAAGAGTGAGAAAATGATGAAGATAGTTTCAGAGCTTGAAGAGTTAAATAAAGCGGTTAGAGCGCCAAACGACGTGAATGGATGCACCGCACGATTGATACACGTGGCAGAAGATGAAAGGATGACTCTGGCACCACTGGTTTAAATCAGAAAATGTCCCGTCAACAGAATATCCAATGGTACGATCCGCCGTCGAAAATGAGTCAGGGGCATAGCAGGAGTCAGGGCTTGATGAACTGACCAAATGTCCCACAAACCATACAAGTAGCGCCACGTGCATCAAGTCGAATGACAGAAGGTCCCATCAGCTATACGAGGAGCGCCACGTGGATGGCACAGACAAAGCCTTGGGCTCTTCGCTGTTATCAAGCGTTGACAAGGCAAGAGTTAAGGTCAATGTCAAGGTAAAGGTAACGCCCGAGGCGTTGCCAGGAAGGACGTAAAGGGCGACGACAGCGCGAGATGTCGCGGGTGTCGCCAACCCAAATACCGACAGGCATCGCCTCCCCGATACCCACAGGTAGGAAAGACTGTGGAGGGAGACGAAAGCAAAGAAAAGCAAAGTTAGTCACAGGCGTCGCCTCCCCGATACCCACAGGTAGGAAAGACTGTGGAGGGAGGCGAGACCACCGAGCGCCAGCGAGTCACTGGTAGGGTGTTCCCCGATACCTATGGGAAGGAAAGACCATGGAGGGAACAGACCCCCACGACACTCGGCGTTTTAGACACCCGGGACGATACGGTGCTGCTCTAGCAGGCCTCTCCTTAGGCGTGGGCGCCGAGCGTTTGAGATCAAGGAAAAGACCTTTCGGTATCCGAGACGTCCCGAGGACGATACGGCTTCACTAAGTGAGCCTCTCCATGGGCGTGAGGGTTGGCGCGCAACTTTTCCCGATCATACCAAACCGCCCAACGAAGTGAAAGAAATGGGCGAACACGGATAAAATAGTCGAAGCGTGTGGAGGGAAAAGAGAATGAGATCGCATAGACAGAATCGTATGTGGCAGAGAAATAAATGCAACCATGCGGACCTCCTAAATCAGTGACAAGAGTACAAATAGTTCAAAGAATTACAAGTTTTGGCAGATGAAATGAAAAAATGAAGGTAAAGAATGAAGAGTTGAGCTTGAAGAGGAAGGTGGCGGATGAGAAGCAGCGGTTCAGTCGTTCAAGTCCACGGGCACGACCTTCCCGTCAACAACGTGGTGTGTGGGGTCGCAGTTCGACAGGTTGACGCCAGGATTCTCGCAGGACGCCTGGGTTAGGGCCTCTTGGAACCCCTCCTCGAAGGTACCCGCCATCTCCTAGATAAGGGACTTTTTCTCCTTCTCCAGTTCCTCAATGGTGGCGTCTCCAGAGGCCACTTGTTTCTCCAAAGCCTCTTTCTCCACGCGAAGCCGGCTGACCTCGACCTGTAGTTTGTCGTGGTCAGCGCGAAGAAGGTCCATAGCTTTGGCCTGGGTGGCCATTTCCCCCTCCATCAGCTCCGCCTTGGCAGTTTGTTCACAGCAACGGTCCTTCAGGTCCTTTTGAGTTTTTGCGTCTGCTTTGACCAATTCCTGAAGACCCGCTACCTGTACTTGGAGAGCAACTTCACGAGCGTAGAAGTCAGCCTGGAGCTCCAAGGCCTCTGCCAGTTTCCTCTCAGCTTCTGCCCTGGACTCTTGTGCTTGTTTCAGAGAGGAACAATAAGCCTCGTTCTGGCGTCCCAGGGCCTTCATCTCCTCTTCCAGGGTGGTTGCTTTCGTTTCCAAGGCCTGGAGAGTTTGAGCTTGCAAGACAGCGTTTCTGGCCTGGGAGCGCCATTCAAGAGCCACCGCCAAGAAGGCCCCCAAATAGAAAGGCATACCTTCCCTCATGTCGGTACCTTCTGGCATAGTCCCGCCACTGAAACCTCTCATCAGATGCATGATTGGAGGGGGGATGGCAATGAAGTCGGGGGCGGCAGCGTCGGGAGCCGGGGAAGCAGTGGTTTCTGGCGGCGGCAGAGGAGGGGCAGATTCGGCGCCTTCGCCCCTTTCCTCTTGGAGAATCATAGGAGGGAGTGAGGTCGCGCTTGGAGGGTTGTCCATAAAGGGGTTCCCTCCCTGCGGCGGCGTCTCTTCCAGAAGAGGAACCCGCGCGGATTTTCTCCTCCTGAAGGGTGCCACGCCTTCTGATTCCTCATCATCTGACAGAATCTCCAAAACCCTTTTCCCTTTGTCGAGAGGGGTTGGAGCCGGTGATGAGGCCGCAGCTAGGGGAACGGCGGCGATAGGCGGAGGAGAATTGGGAGTCGGAAGCACTTTGGAGCCAGGTGGAGACGCCGGAGATGGGCTAGAAGAAGCTTCAGCGGTGACTGGAGGTGGCGGTGACGGAGCCGGTGGGAGAACCGGATTGGCAGCAGGGCTGGAGGAGGCGCCTGCCTTGGCGGCACGAGCCTCCTTCAGTGCTTTCGCCAACATTATTCTTTTGGAAGTGCCCATCACCGATCCTACATCAAGACAGGCCAAACAACAGGGATTAGCACTACAGCGGTTATGTGGATTCACAATACAGGAAGGGATGCCAAATGCAAGTAACATTGTACAGTGAAAAATGGTAATGCAGATAACCATAGCAACTAATGCATCATAAATCGCCAAGAGCAGATACCGAAGTATGAAGAAAGCCCATGGGCATTGAATTCGTTCGCGATGAGCTTGGCGGTATCGAAGACTATCCCCAGTCCTGCCAAGGCTTTGCATATATCCCGGTCAGGCGGGGCAAGTTCGTCCAGAGCCAAGGGCTTCATAGTTATGGGTTTGTCTGTCCAGTACAGGGGAAAGCCCTCTAGAATGGTAGGATCGCGCTTGGTCGCGCGTACCTTGAAAAATTTCCCCTTCCAGCCTTTGAACGAATTCTGGAAGAGCGTCAGGATGATGCGCCCGGCGATGCCAGAAAAGCTCATCCAGAGACTTTTCCCTTGCTTCTTTACCTCGAAGAAGTGGAGAAAAACGTCCACAAAGGAGGGAACACCTAGATAGCCGCAGAGAATTTGGAACCCCCTCACGAAAGCCCAACTGTTGGGATGGAGTTGGGCGGGAGCAGTGTTTATCTCTGTCAGTAGCTCTTTTTCGAAGGGAGTTAGGGGTAGACGCAGGCCCACCCTTTTGAGCACCATCTGATAGAGGAAGAAGAAAGCGCATCCCCCAGTATCCCGTGAGTCCGCGCAAACGGGCATCCCATGATGGAGATCAAGCCCAAGAGAACATGGAGACCACTCATCAAGCTCAAGAAGAGGTGGAGGCACAAATGGAGGACGCCCATGGAGGTCAAAGTCCACCTCAAAGGATTACAAGAAGCATGTTCAAAGCCTTGGGAGCTAGAGGACATTTATTTTCTCTTTTTGTAGTGTCTTTAGTTGAAGATGCTTAGAGGGAAACCTTAGAAACCTCTTTTGTTATAGCATCTTTTAGGTTTTAGTTAGGAGCTTTAGGGGGTGTATTAGTAGATAGGTGTAGGAGTAGAATAGGGGGTGCCAAAGTGAAGGAAAGGATCACACCTTCCTTGCCTTGCATTTTAGCGCCGGTTCTAGATGGTTTTGGAGGGAATTTTGATTTGTTTTTAGCTTTCTTTTTCAGCACCTTAGGCTATAAATAGAGGTG
This sequence comes from Phaseolus vulgaris, assembly GCF_000499845.2. Classification (NCBI taxonomy): domain Eukaryota; kingdom Viridiplantae; phylum Streptophyta; class Magnoliopsida; order Fabales; family Fabaceae; genus Phaseolus; species Phaseolus vulgaris. The sequence goes on along the minus strand of NC_023758.2, from coordinate 16,449,079 downwards.
CCTTCCTTGTAAAATTCAGATTTGAATTCATCTAAAGAAACTATACTCAAAATTGGAGTGAGCATTTGGAGAGCTTTTGAGCTTCTACTCTAGTCTTATCTTGAAGGACCATGGTTTCCTCAAGTGGCGGCTTGCACACTCATCTAGGAGCATCCATACTTCTAGTGGCGTGATCATCCAACCTATCTTCCATCTTCATGAGCATTCTCTTCTCCTTCCTTTCTCCTTCTTCAATTTGTTCATGTTGCCTTGAGTTTTGAGTTGTTGTTGTTTCGGTTCCTATAATTTTCCAGCACCTATTTTCTGTTTGTTGCTTATTTCTGTTCGGTACTTTTGTTTTTAATTCAATTCTGTTCGGTCTATTCTTTTTATTTTCCTTTGTTGATTCAATTTGACAATATTTGGTTCATCCAAATGAGTTTGGGATTTGGTACTTGTTATTGGTGAGTTCTTGATTTTAGAACCATGATCCAACTTCTAAGAAAGTGCCTCTATATTTTCCAGCTCAAGGTGATTCCTTAAAGTGTCAAGAATCTTGTTCTATGTGGCTATTGGAATCACATCATCCCAGGTCGCACTCGGCTTACCAGGACTTGGGAGTCATGACTTTGTGGAAAGCATTGAAGTTATAGAGGGCAGGGTCCCCCCTGTGGGCCTCCACGTCCTCAACGGAGTTCAGGAGGGAACATTCGTCCAGAAGTTCGTCGGGGGCCCAGTCATATTCGCCCTTATAATGAGACTTGGGGAGCAGGGGAGGCGCGGTGGTCTTGGTTTTTGCCATCAACGCCAATGCTGAAGATCAAAAGAGAAAGAAAGGGTTCAGAGAAAAGGGGTTTGGAGAGAAGAAAAGGGGAAAATGGAAGAACCCTAGGAGCGCCCTACCCGCAAAAGAACGAAGGGAGGCGAAAGGAACAACGAGGCATACAAACAATATCTAGAGAAGTACGAGAACAACAACAGTCCCAGGCAGTTTCCTATGATGCGACAACAGTGAAGAATTGAGAGTGCTCGAAACCATACCTTTGCTGTTGAAGTGGAGGCGGTAGGAGAGCGCAGGAAGGGGAGAATCGCAATTGCAGAGAGAAGAGGTTTTGGAGGCGATGAACAGGGCAAAGTAGCAGAGTGAATGAATGTAACAGTAGGGTGAGCGCGGGGTTTGGAGTAACTTAAACGTTACATTTCACGACTCAAGAAGCGCCAATTAAGGGCCGCAAGATCGGGCCACGCGTCAGAGGGTCGATTGCCCAGGGGAAGCGCAAAGGTCTCTAAAGGAGGGCCACGCGATGGGCCACGTGGCGCGCGATCATGGGTAGCCCAAAAGGCGTAATCATCCCCATTTCAGGGAATGTCCAATCGGTCATTAAGAATACCCCTGTGGTTCAGAAAATGTCGCGTCAGTAATTCGAAATTTTGCTGAGTCAGCAGAGAATGACACGTCATCAGGAAGGCACGTGGATGGCGGGGGCAAGGCTTTAGTCTTTGCGCTGAAGACAAGTCTTCGGCTTAAGACTGGGGGGCTTGTGTACCGTCCCGTATCAGGGCGTTGACTAAGTCAAGGTCAAAGTCAACGATTGGAAGGTCAAAGTCAACTCAAGGTGTCGTCCAGGTGTAGAGACGCCAAGAGGAAGCGTCGCCAAGGCAGGACAAGGCGTCGCCAAAGCACGGCGTCGCCTAGGTGAAGGCGTCCCCTAGGTGAAGGCGTCGCCTCGATGAAGGCGTCGCCCAGGTGAAGGCGTCGCCTAGGTGAAGGCGTCGCCCAGGTGAGGGCGTCGCCAGATCGAACAGTGTAAAAACAAGGCAATCACGGTGTGGTTCCCCAATACCCATGGGTAGGAAAGACCATGGAGGGAGCGACGTCGTGGGGAAGCCTCATGTCCCGATATCTCGAGAAAGTGATAAAGAGAAGGAAAAGGTGGCTTCAAGGCCATAGTGATAGTACCAGTGAAGGGCAGCCTGACTCGCGAAGTACCCCTGCCGCCCCAGAGACGCCTTCGGGATAGATCCGACCCAAGAGGAAGGTCACGCCCAGGATAACCGGGTGTAGGGTGTGAGAGGAAGGCAGATACGCTCTCAGAGTAAGTGGCTAGATACTTGGGGGCATGAGTTGGCACCCAAAAAGCCACCCCTAGCGCAGTAGCACTCCCAAGCAGGAGGACCCACACGTAGAAACGTCCCCAGATGGGCAGAAACGCCCCCAGATGGGGTGATGGCGTCGTGAGGCCCTCCACGTGTACGACAGCAATGCCGGAATAGAAACACCCTCTAGTCAGGTGCCAAGTAATTAAAGATATTCAATACAGTTTCCCTTTTCAGCATTCAGGTACTATTATGGCTCCCAAGCGTTTCAACGTCTTAAATGCGCTACGTTTCGTAATTAAGCGCTTTAATGAGTGCGTTACGTTCGAGTTAAAAGCGCTTTAAGGCGCTTTAAATGCTGGGGCAGTTTAAATAGCGCTGGGAATGTCGGAAAAAGGGTTGGAACCTTTGGCAAACTTAGGAGAAACTCTTTGGTTGCTTGCCCGTGCTTTAGGGTTACGTACAAGTGACTGGAGAATATTTTTGCAAAAAGGAGACAACACACACACAGATACACGGTTCTTTTACCACCTTCAGAGTGCCACACGCGGTGCTCAGATACGTGGGTGGACAGTTTTTTGGTGTTTCTTGCTGGCTGACTTGAGCGTCGGAGTGCAAACGGCAATCACACACACACAGTTTTCTGGCTGACCTGGCGCCTCTTTGTCCTTTTTTTTGCAGGAATTCACAGGCAATCAGTGGGAAGGAGTCCTTAGCTGACGGTTGAGGTCGCGCACGAAGACGTCCCGGTCAACCGGACGGAACACCTTTGAGCGATGTTGAGGCCATAGTAGAGACCAAATCCTTCTTTGCCTTTAGGGAGTGATGCGGTAAGCGGCGCTTTCATGGGGAAGATTGCTCGCAAAGACGAAGGCCAAGTAAGTTTCTTGGTGGAGAGGCCAAAGGAAGGGTACGCATAACGACTTAAACGGGAAGAGTAAGAGAGGAGATCACGTGCTACCTAAAGAGTTAAAGTCGAACACAATGACAAGGAGTACCGAAGGTAACGCACACAATATAGCAAAGAAAGCAGAAGGAGACGCAAGTATGCAAAGATAAAGCAGATAAACATTTAGTAAAGGATCAAGAGTTATAGTTACATATAAAGTCCATGACAGATGTAAATTAAGCAAAGGGAAACCACATCATATACACATCAAAATGCCACGTGGACGAAAGGGCGAGGCCTTAGTCTTTTTGCTGAAACAATTTATCAGCTCAAGACTGGGGGCTTGTGTACCGATCAGGTCATCGGGTGTGATGACGTGGACAAGAGAAAGGTGGGTGGTCAAGAAGACAACATAGTCGTCGTTTATGGAAGTGGTGTTCTGCGGTGTACATAGTCGTCGTTTATGGAAGTGGCGTTCTGCGGTGTACATAGTCGTCTTTTATGGAAGAGGCGTTCTGCGGTGTACATAGTCGCCGTTTATGGAAGTGGCATTCTGCGGCATACATAATCGGTTGTCGCCGCTTTGTGTGTCACCGACGTGTTAGATAATGGAAGATCAGGTGGTCTGACATCGCCCGAGAGAGGCATCGCCCAAGAGAGGCATCGCCAAGCAAAGACATCGCCCAAGAGAGTCATCGCCCAAAGAGGGGTGTCGCCAAGTTAAGACGTCGCAAGGAGGCTTCGGGCTCGACAGTCCAAAACAGTAGCAAGGAGAAGAGAAAGGTGGCTTCAAGGCCATAAGTTCTAGCACAAGTAGGGGATATCCTGACTCGTGAAGTATCCACGCCACTGTTGGGAGACCTTGGTACAGATACGACCCATGAGAGGGCCATGACCAGGGGAGAACCACGGGCGTGGCACGAGAGAAAGGTAGATACACCCTCAGGGCAAGTGACTAGTGATTGGGACGCATGAGTTGGCACCTAGAAAGTGAACCCATGCGCCAAAAGCACTTCGAAGGAAGGAGGGCCCACAAAATGGATTAACCCTAAGTTGGGTTGCGGCGCTGTGGGACCCTCTGCGCAGAATAACGATCAAGTCAGAAGGGCACGTGACGATGCGCACGTGCTCATTAAAGGTTTCAGTGAAAGTTTGCCAAGGTACGTGTTAATTCAGTTAAGATTTGAACGTTCCAAGGAATATTTTTATACGCTTTCAATGCGCTTTAACGCGCTTTAAACATGAGAGATGTATAAAAAGGGACCTTGGGGCATTTGGAGAGGATGAGAGTTTTAACCTAATTCTCGCAGTTTTACACATAGCACAAACCCTACTTGTTTTTGCTGCGCACCCACAGTGTGCACAAGGCAATTAGGGCAACACAGTACTAGCTATTCAGTATTTCGACCACCTTCAGAGCATCCTTTCACGGTGTTCCGATACGGAGGTGCGTCACCTTTGATGTTTCTCGCTAGTTGACTTGATCATTGGAGTGCAAACGGCCGCGAGGGCGCCCCTTTGTTCACTTCTTTTCAGGTACTCACAGACGGAGCAAAACAAAGGTGCCCTAGCTCGCGACGACGAGCCACGCGCAAAGACGATCCCGGTCAACCAGCGGGAACAACTTTGAAAACTTATCTTGCTCGCTCTGTCGATTTAAACCTAATCCAGCTTTTCCAAAAACACAATTTTGAGATGCGAAGACATTCTCAAAGTTGGATTTACCTTTTGAAAGCTTATCCACAATTTTCACAATGTAGTGAACCTTCTTTTCAAGAGATTCACAATTTTCACAAACAAGAGAGCCACACTTGCAAGAAGAGTTTTTGTAAAGCATTTCAAGATTTTCAAAATCAGTTGTTCAACCCTTTCAATCAGTTGTTTAAGAGAGCCAATCGGTTAGCTTCCTCATGAGTTTCTTTAAAAGCTTGAAGCAATTGACTATAGTTTTCAGCATTTAAAGAAGTACAATAACTTACATTACTTACATCATCTTCCTTTTTGGCCATGAAACACAGATTGACTCCTTTTTTATTTTGCTTTCTTTTCCTTCTTGTTGGACTTCTTATCCTTACTTTCTTTATTTCATCGATACTCTCATGAGCTGCTTTAAGTGTATCTCACATCTCACATCTCATGATTCAGATTTTGAGATCCTGAAAAATTCATCAGAGTTCAAAGCAGAGGTTATGATATTCTTGGCAATGCAATCAAACTTGGCCTTTTTATTTTCAGCATCAGTCTATTGGGACCAAGGTTTTTCAATAGAAGCACCTTCCTTTTCTAATTGTACCGACCAGGTAGTCGGGAGTGATGACGTGGCAGCAAGCGATAATATAGGCGTGTTGAATGGAACACCTGGCTGACGGAAGGGAAGGACATTGGGAAGCTCGTGTAGTCGCCAATCGTTAAGTTGGTGTGCTCCGATCTCTAACATTTCTAAACCGGCGGTCGCCAGGCTTGTGTCGTAGTCGCCGCATGCGAGCTTAGGCGACCAAGTGATCAGAGATCGCCGAGAGGGGGACATCGTCGAAGGATCAGGAAAGCTTGTTCAAGGCTTTCAAAGGGCACGGGTGCGAAGGATGAAGTTATCAGATGATCATTCCCTAGCCAGAGGTTGAGGCCAGGGAACAGTTTACCAGAACATGCACGATGAGCAAGTAATGCAGATCGTGATAGCGGCAGGCGAGACCACAAAGAAGGTGTGCATGGTGACACCCTGTGCTCGCCATTAGAAGAGATCGCGCTCCAAGGCAGCTATGCACCGAGTTGCTCCTCACCTGAGTAACTTAGTCGAACAGCCTGAAAAGTAGAAGTGGCGCTCAAGCAAAAGACGTTCCAGATGGTGACACGTGTACAGCTGGATGCGAGCCACGTGTCCAGAGGTGTAACCGTCAGGAGAGAGAAAATGCACAGGTATATAAGGAACTCTTAACAGATTCTGAGGTACGTGTGTTTTAGAACACTTCTTTACGCTTTGAGAACACTTGAGTACGCTGAGAGAGATTTTGCACGGTTCCTTGAGTTTCTAGCTTTTCTCTCTTAGAATTTTGGTGATTTCGTCACTGACTTGAGCGTCGGAGCGCGATCGGCCGCAGCGACGCCACTCTGTCTTTTGCAGGTTCTTGAGGAGAATCAAGGTGTGAAGGACGGAAGCTAGCGTGGTGCAAAGCCGATCCAGAGGAAGATACATTTGACGTGGCAAGACTCTTACGCTCTGGTCAACCGGCAGGATCATCAGGCGCCCACCGTGGGGCCGTGTAAAACCTGTCCCCATCCACAGGTTCTTGAAGTTTCTGTAGATTCTGTATGGTTGTGTGCTGGTGCAACCATTTTCCACCGTTCGTTCGAGCTTTTGTTCGGTGATTTCGAGTTTTCCACCATCGTTCGAGCTTTCGATCGGATTCTTGAAGTTTCTTGTTGTTTGCGCGGTTTTCAATCGGTTGATTCGAAGTTTTACCGTTCGTTCGCGTTTCTGATTGGTGAATCGGGAGTTTTGCTGGAGGAGCGGTAGGTTCATGGTGAGATTGCAAGTTTCTGTGAAGGTTTCGACGTCTGAATCTATCGGCGTGCTGTTGTTGTTGCGTTCTTGGAAGTTCTTGGGAGTTTGAGAGTTTATGACCGATTAATTGCTGGATTGATCGTTTGCCGGTGAAGGTTTTGTTCGGTGAAGTTTGGTTTGCTGAGTTTTCATGAGAAAGATGAGAAGCAACCGTTCAAGTCCCGTTGTGCCAGTTGCTGCAGAAGGCACCATGACCATGGCACAGATGATGGAGATCATGCGTGCGCTGCAGGCGAATGTGGAGGCATCGCGCATAGAGCAAGCGAAGATGCATGAAGACCTGGTCGCCTCTCAAGCCAGGAATGAAGAGCTCAGCAAAGTAACTGAGGAGTTGCGTCAAGCTCTTCAGGAGCAGAGAGGACGCCCAGTTATTGAAGAGGTCGCGCCGTCGTCGCCACCGCACGTTTTCCCAATGTCGTTTGCTCAGGCGATCAGAGACACGCCTATCCCTGCGAGCGTAGTACCTGTGAAAGCTTCTTTCACCGGCGTGGAGGACCCTGAGGCACATCTCACTACGTTCCACACGCAGATGATGCTGTTAGGGGCCTCGGATGCTGTATATTGCAAGATGTTTGTGAGCACGCTCCAGGGAACAGCGCTGGAATGGTTTGTGAGCTTGCCTATAGGTCACATAACCAACTTTCAGCAGTTTTCGAAGCTTTTCATCGAGCAGTACATTGTGAACAAGGCGCCACCTAGGGTGTCTTATGACCTGTTCGACATAAGGAAATACCAGGGAGAGTCCCTTAGGGACTATTTGAATCGTTTTGGAGCACAGATGGTCCGCTTGCCTGCTAAAGATGAGGAGATGCCGGTATACGCCTTCAAAAACGGCGTGCTGCCGGGACCTTTCTGTGAGGCGTTGATTAGGGCACACTCCGCCATGTTTGCTGAGGTTAGGCGACTTGCGGTGGCCCACATCGCCGACGAGAGTGAGGTCGCCGAGAAGAGAGAGAGCGTGGCCCCTGCTAGGCCACGAGCCCAGACTAGAATCCAGCCGCAGAGGGTGCTAGAGACGATGGCGGCCAAGAAGGATCAAAGGACTCGCCATCCTTATGATCCAAGAAAAAACAAGGGAAGGGGCCCAGGGCGCCCCAGGGAGTACAATCGCCCACCAAAGTACAAGTTTGTCATGGGGTTGGCGAATCTGATCGCCATTCCCAACATAGCAGCCAGGCTTAAGGCGCCTGAGAAAGTGGGCGACAAGGTGTTAGGACCAAAACCAAACGCCTGGTGTGAGTTCCACCAGAGTTTTGGTCACACAGTTGATTCGTGTTTGGCCCTGGGATACCAGCTCGACGATCTGGTCAAGAGCGGGTTTTTGAATGATTACCTGCTGGATAAGAGGACGAAAGGTGCGTCGAGCTCCCAGTCGGCGGGTGGTGAGGCTCAGCAGCACGAGATGCCCACTCATGGCGAGATCCACACCATCGCTGGAGGATTCTCGGGTGGTGGATGCACTGCGTCACAGAGGAAGAAATACGCAAGGTCTGTGATGACGGTGGATATGTTCAAGGATCACTCGCCAGATGTGGACATCACATTCACAAAGGAGGATCTTAGGGACGTTGTGTCTCACGACAACGATCCCATAGTCATCTCGCTTGTCACGGTGGGAAGAAAAGTCCACCGAGTACTGGTGGACCAAGGAAGCTCGGCGGATGTAATGTTCTAGCCGACTTTCACGCAGTTGCAATTACCCCTTGACTAGTTAAGACCCTATGGAGGGTGCTTGTATGGGTTCGCTGGCGATCAGGTGGAGGTCAGGGGGTACATCGAGCTAAGAACAACGTTCACGAATGAGGTGGCCTCGAGGACGGAGAAAATCAAGTACCTCGTTGTGAATGCCCCCTCAGCATATAACATTTTGTTGGGGAGACCAACCCTCAACAGAATAGGAGTTGTGCCCTCAACTAGGCACATGAAGGTTAAGTTACCATCGATGGAGGGGGTGGTGATCACCATCAGATCTGACCAAAAGGAGGCGAAGAAGTGCTATGAGAATAGCCTCAAGAATAAGAGGTCAGTAAGTTACATCACCACGATGCCGCCTCCCGGTGAGAAGCCCCAGCCAATAGAATGGCGAGTTGTTGATGCGACAATGGAAGTGGCCGCCGGAGGCGATGTCGTGAGTGAATGACGTGGCAGCAAGCGATAATATAGGCGTGTTGAACGGAACACCTGGCTGACGGAAGGGAAGGACATCGGGAAGCTCGTGTAGTCGCCAATCGTTAAGTTGGCGTGCTCCGATCTCTAACATTTCTAAACCGGCGGTCGCCAGGCTTGTGTCTAGTCGCCGTATGCGAGCTTAGGCGACCAAGTGATCAGAGATCGCCGAGAGGGGGACATCGCCGAAGGATCAGGAAAGCTTGTTCAAGGCTTTCAAAGGGCACGGGTGCGAAGGATGAAGTTATCAGATGATCATTCCCTAGCCAGAGGTTGAGGCCAGGGAACAGTTTACCAGAACATGCACGATGAGCAAGTAATGCAGATCGTGATAGCGGCAGGCGAGACCACAGAGAAGGTGTGCATGGTGACACCCTGTGCTCGCCATTAGAAGAGATCGCGCTCCAAGGCAGCTATGCACCGAGTTGCTCCTTACCTGAGTAACTTAGTCGAACAGCCTGAAGAGTAGAAGTGGCGCTCAAGCAGAAGACGTTCCAGATGGTGACACGTGTATGTATCGCCCTGATAGTCGGAAGTGATGACGTGGCACCAAGCCACAGAGTAGGCGTGTGGATAAGGCACCAGAATTGCAGAAGGGAAGGAAGTCGAGTGGTTCGTGTAATCGCCAGTTATTAAGTTGGCGTGCTCCGATCTTCAGCATGCCAGGCGATCGCCCAGTTGAAGATGAAGTCGCCAGATGTAAACTCAGGCGACCAAGTGATTGGAGATCGCCGGAACAAGCACATCGCCGGAACAAGCACATCGCCGAGGATGAAGGTGGTGCAGATTATGAAGGCGGCCGGCGAGACCACAGGGAAGGTGTACGAGAGCACCCTAACTCGCCCGTTCCAGTAGAGATCGCACTCTCAAGTTAGCTATGCACTGGACAGAACCATGCATAAGTAACTTAGCCAAAAGGAGAGTCAGAAGCAGCGCCCAAGTCAAGGAGGCTCCAGATGATGGCACGTGTACGACTGGATGCGAGCCACGTGTCCAGGTCTGTAACTGCCAGGAGAGAGAAAGTGATCAGGTATATAAGAGTTCTCAACGAACTTTCTGAGGTACGCACGTTCAGATTATACTCTTTACGCTTGCGAGTTCTAGAGCACACTGTGAGAGAGAACATTGCACGGTTCCTTGAGATTTCTTGAGTGTTCTTGCTCTTAGTATTTGGTGGTTCTGTCACTGACTTGGGCGTTGGAGTGCGATCGGCCGCAGCAGCGCCGCCCTGTTCTTTTGCAGGTTCTGGAAGTGGATCTTGAAGAAGGACGGAGGTTTGAAGCTGTGCACACGTCGATCCTTTGACGAGGCAGTTCCCAACATTCTGGTCAACAGGCAGGATCATTAGGCGCCCACCGTGGGGCCGTGTAAAACTTGCTCCCATCCACAGCGTGAGTTCTTGGAGGTTTTCGAAGTTTTCTGCGTGGTTGTGTGCTGGAGCAACCATCATTCGCTGTTTGCTTGAGATTCGTTCGGTGAATCCGCGTCTTATACTGTTCGTTTGGGTTTTTGATCGGTGAAGTGAGGGTTTTCTGTTGTTTACGCGTGATTAGTTCGGTGGAGTTGAGTTCTTTCGATCGTCTGGTTATCCGCGGGAAAAGCGGTGGTTTCTGGTGGAGTTGCAAGTTCGTTTGAAGGTTTGCGGTGTTTTTGGGTTTTCTTGCGGAGTTTCGCACAGTTTTTTCCGATTGATCGCTGAGTCGATCGTAGCTGAAGTAAGTGTCGTCGCTGCATTCTGTGATTCGCTGAGTTTCATGAGAAAAATGAGAAGTAATCCTTCAAGTCCAGTTGCGCCCGTCGCTGCTGAAGGCGCCGCAGCCATGACCATGGCACAGATGGCAGAGATGATGCGTTCGTTGCAGGCAACTGTGGAAGCCTCGCGCATAGAACAGGCGAGAATGCATGAGGACCTGGTCGCCTCTCGCGCCAGGAATGAGGAGCTCAGCAAGGTGACTGAGGAGCTGCGTCAAGCTCTTCAGGAGCAGCAAGGGCGTTCTTCTGCTGAAGAGGTTGCGCCGTCGTCGCCACCTCACGTTTTTCCCATGCCTTTTGTTCAGGCGATTACTGACACGCCTATTCCTGCGAGTGTGGTTCCTGTTAAGGCTGTTTTCACTGGCGTGGAGGATCCTGAGGCTCATCTCACCACGTTCCATACACAGATGATGCTGTCAGGGGGATCAGACGTCGTGTATTGCAAGATGTTCGTGAGCACGCTCCAGGGAACGGCGCTGGAATGGTTTGTGAGCCTGCCTAACGGTCACATAACCAGTTTTCAACAGTTCTCGAAGATTTTCGTCGAGCAGTACATCGTGAATAAGGCACCGCCCAGGGTGTCTTATGATTTGTTCGATATAAGGCAATATCAGGGGGAGTCCCTCAGGGACTACCTGAATCGCTTTGGGGCGCAGATGGTCAGATCGCCGGCCAAAGATGAAGAAATGCTGGTCTATGCATTCAAGAAGGGCGTGTTGCCGGGACCATTCTGCGAGGCGTTGATCAGGGCACACCCCGCCACGTTTGCTGAGGTTAGGCGAGTTGCGGTGGCCCACATCGCCGACGAGAGCGAAGTCGCCGAGAAGAGAGGAAGCGTGGCTCCTGCTAGGCCACGCGCTCAGACGAGGATCCAGCCACAGAGGGTGCTGGAGACAACGGCGGCCAGGAGGGATCAGAGGACTCGCCATCCTTATGATCCAAGGAAGAACAAGGGTAGGGGCCAAGGACGCCAGCAACCAGCGCGCCGGGAATACAATCGCCCGCCTAAGCACAAGTTTGTCATGGGATTGGCGGATCTGATCGCCATTCCCAATATATCCGCGAGGTTGAAGGCGCCAGAAAAGGTGGGCGACAAGGTGCTGGGACCAAAGCCAGACGCCTGGTGTGAGTTTCACCAGGGCTTTGGCCATACAATGGACTCGTGCTTAGCATTAGGATACCAGCTCGACGATTTGGTAAAGAGCGGGTTCCTAAATGACTAATTGCTGGACAGAAGGACGGGGGGCGCGTCGAGCTCCCAACCAGCAGGTGCTGAAGCTCAGCAGCACGAGATGCCCACGCACGGGGAAATCCACACCATTGCAGGCGGTTTCTCAGGTGGTGGATGCACCGCATCACAGAGGAAGAGGTACGCAAGGTCTGTGATGACGATGGATATGTTTGAAGACCACTCACCGGAAGTGGATATTACATTCACCAAGCAAGATCTCCGGGATGTTGTGCCTCATGACAACGATCCCATAGTAATTTCGCTGATAACAGCAAGAAGAAAAGTCCACAGGGTGCTGGTGGACCAAGGAAGCTCGGCAGATGTGATGTTTTGGCCGACTTTCACGCAGCTAAAGCTGCCCCTTGACCAGCTGAGGCCCTATGGAGGGTGTTTGTATGGGTTCGCTGGTGACCAGGTGGAGGTCAGGGGGTACATAGAATTGAGGACAACGTTTACAGATGTGGCGGGTTCAAGAACGGAGAAAATTAAATACCTCGTTGTAAACGCTCCTTCAGCATACAACATCCTATTGGGAAGGCCCACGCTCAACAGGATAAGTGCCATACCGTCGACCCGGCACATGAAGGTGAAGTTGCCGTCCATGGAGGGGTGGTTATCACCATCAAATCCGATCAGAAGGAAGCAAAGAAGTGCTATGAGAATAGCCTGAAAAACAAGAGATCGGTGAGTTACGTAACGACCACCCCGCCTCCTGGTGTGAAGCCCAGATCGACGGTGCCAGAAGAGACCACCGGAAGGGACGTGGAGATGGTAGATGCTGAGCTAGGGGAGGGGAATGCCGGTCTGGAAGAGGGAGAAGCAAGGAGTCGCCCTGAGAAAGCGCGAGAACTGGGAATCGCCAGGGCGGTGATCGCCAGAGAAACCAGACCAAAACCCGTCGAGCAGTGGCTCGAGAGAGAGATCGGGGGAAAGATCTTCAAGCTAGGAAGATCGCTGGAGGTTGAGCTCCAGGACCAGATCGCCAAGGTGATTGAGCGGCATCTGGACGCGTTTGCATGGTCCGCTTCGGACATGCCCGGGATTGATCCCGATTTCTTGTGCCATCATCTGGTGATGGATAACTTGGTGAGACCAGTACGACAAAGAAGAAGAAAGTTCAACGAGGAGAGGAGGCAGGCAATCAGGGACGAAACACAGAAACTCCTCGATGCAGGCCACATCAGAGAAGTCCAGTACCCTGAATGGCTGGCAAATGTCGTGCTGGTGAAGAAGAGTAACGGGAAATGGCGCATGTGTGTCGATTTCACTGACCTGAACAAAGCTTGCCCAAAGGATTCGTATCCTTTACCAAGCATAGACGCCCTAGTCGATAGTGCTGCAGGGTGTAAGTTGCTGAGTTTCCTGGATGCCTTCTCAGGGTATAATCAGATCAAGATGCATCCCATGGATGAAGAGAAGACAACCTTCATGACGGAGAGATCGTGTTATTGCTATAAGGTGATGCCGTTTGGGCTGAAGAACGCGGGGGCCACGTACCAGAGGTTGATGGATCGAGTACTTGCACCGATGCTGGGAAGGAACGTGCAAGCGTACGTCGATGACATGGTCGTGACCTCGCCGGAAAAGAGCAAGCACGTTGCAGACTTGGAAGAATTGTTCACGACGATCGCCAAGTTCAGATTAAAGCTTAATCCAGAGAAATGCATTTTTGGCGTGGAGGCTGGAAAGTTTTTGGGTTTCCTCTTGACTGAAAGAGGCATAGAGGCCAACCCTGATAAGTGTTCCGCCATCTTGGCGATGAGGAGCCCAGCTACGGTGAAAGAAGTTCAGCAGCTAACAGGTCGGATGGCAGCCCTGTCTCGCTTCGTGTCAGCTAGCGGAGAAAAGGGCCATCCCTATTTTCAGTGTCTGAGGCGCAATAATAAGTTTGTTTGGACGAAAGAGTGCGAGGAAGCCTTCGTCAAGGTGAAGAAGTATCTGGCGAGCCCGCCGGTTCTGTGCAAACCGCTGGTGGGAACCCCTCTCAGGTTGTATTTTGCTGTAACTGAGAGGGCGGTGAGTGCGGTGCTCGACCAGGATCAAGATCAGGCTCAGAAGCCTATTTATTTTGTGAGTAAGGTGTTGCAGGGCCCCGAGACAAGATATCAGGCCCTCGAAAAGGCTGCGCTGGCGGTGGTATTTTCGGCGAGGAGGTTGCGCCACTACTTCCATAGCTTCACAATACTGGTGATGACTGACCTGCCCATCCAGAAGGTCTTGAAGAAGCCTGACGTTGCAGGAAGGATGGTGAAGTGGGCAGTAGAATTGTCAGAGTTTGATATTAAATATGAGCCCCGAGGCCCGATCAAGGGGCAGATCTTTGCAGATTTCGTGGTCGAGCTCTCATCTGAGGCAACGCGAGTTGAAGGGAACGATTTTCGTTGGGTACTCTCGGTGGATGGATCGTCGAACCAGCAGGGTAGCGGTGCTGGAGTCATTTTGGAAGGACCCAATGGCGTGCTGATCGAACAATCTCTGAGGTTTGCCTTCAAAGCCAGTAACAACCAAGCAGAATATGAAGCGGTGATCGCCGGGATTTTGCTGGCCAAAGAGATGGGAGCCAAGGTGCTAATGGCCAAGAGTGACTCGCTGCTAGTCACGGGGCAAGTAACAGGCGAGTTCCAGGCTAAAGATCCACAAATGGCGGCTTACTTGGAGTATGTGCAGGAATTGAAGAGTTCCTTTGCCTCCTTTGAAGTAGTGCATGTGCCCAGAGAGCAGAATGTCCGAGCTGACTTGCTAGCCAAGCTCGCCAGCTCAGGCAAGGGGGGTAGGCAGAGGACGGTGATTCAAGAAACTCTGAAGACGCCGAGAGCATTTGTAGCAGATCACCTGGTTCTTCAGATAAGCAAGTCGGCAGAGAAAGCAGCGAGAAGTCATAAGTCCCTGACGCAAGAAACTCTGAGATCGCCGAGAATTAGAGCATGTCGAAGAGAGAAGGTGAACATGACGCAGGTGTGTGCCATCCATGAGCCAGACACCTGGATAACACGGTACAAGCGATGCCTGGCAGATGGCCTTCTCCCACTGGATCCGACAGAGGCTAGGAAGGTAAAGAAAAATTCTAGCAAGTACACGTTGATTGATGGCGATCTGTACAGGTTTGGGTTCACTCACCCACTCCTGGAATGCGTACATGGCGAGAAGTGCACGAGAATCATGGCAGAGCTCCACGAAGGTATATGCGGAAGCCACGTCGGGGGTCGAGCTCTGGCCGCGAGGACTCTCCGTGCAGGTTACTACTGGCCATCGATGAGAGAAGACTGCAAGAAGTATGCCCAATGTTGCAAGCAATGCCAACAGCACGCCGATTGGCACAAGGCGCCTCCCGAGGAGTTGAAGTCGATCTACAGCCCTTGGCCGTTTCATACCTGGGGAATCGACATCCTGGGACCTTTCCCGCTGGCGATCAGGCAGATGAAGTACTTGGTAGTGGCAATTGAATACTTCACCAAGTGGATCGAAGCAGAACCAGTGGCCCAGATCACCGCACACAAGATCGAAGGTTTCGTGTGGAAGAACATTGTGTGCCGGTTTGGAGTGCCCAAGCGCCTGGTGTGGGATAATGGGACTCAGTTTGCAAGCCATTTGTTGAAGAAGCTTTGCAAGGGGGTGGGAATTCAACAAGTGTTTGCATCCGTCGCGCACCCTCAGACAAATGATCAAGTAGAGTCAGCTAATCGGGTGTTGTTGAGAGGTTTGAAGAGAAGGTTAGAAAAGGCCAAGGGAAGCTGGGCTGAGGAGGTGCCCCGTATAGTCTGGGCATACCACACCACCGAGCAGTCAGGAACCCATGAGACCCCGTTCAGCTTGGTCTATGGGTCTGACGCGATGATTCCAGTAGAGATCCAGGAGAGCTCGCCGAGATTCCAGAACTTTGTAGAGGAAGACTCGAATGAAGAGAGAAGGCTGAACCTGGATCTACTGGATGAGGTCAGGGAAGAGGCGAGATTGAAGGCTGAAGCGGTGAAGAGAAGGATTGAACGAAGATATAACTCGAAGGTGATGCCAAGACAATTTAGAGAAGGCGACCTGGTGATGAGAAAAGCCCACCAGTACGAGATGGAGAATAAGCTGTCACCCAAGTGGACTGGACCGTTCAGAATAACCGAGGCGCTCGGGAACGGCGCCTACCGCTTAGAGACATTGGAAGGAGGGGCTATTCCTCGCACCTGGAACGCCACGCACCTGAAGTTGTATTACAATTGAGAACTTTGTAAGTAAAGATAAACACAAAGTTACATTACAATGTCTTCGTTGAAACAGCTTGAAGGGGGCACTCTTTTTTCCCTAAGGAGGGTTTTTAATGAGGCCACCCAATAAAGAGAAGTTTTCAAAGTACAAGTTGTTTTAGATTGCGTGCTTGTTGTTTACAGAAAAGTTTTGAAGAAAGACCTTGTCACTTATATGTGAATCAAGGCAAGTTAAAGATATATTGCATGCTTTCTAAATAGTTTTAAGTCCTCATCGTTTTTCGGCGATCGGAGGCATCAGTTAAAGTTTTTAAGTCCTCATCGTTTTTCGGCGATCGGAGGCATCAGTTAAAGTTTTTAAGTCCTCATCGTTTTTCGGCGATCGGAGGCATCAGTTAAAGTTTTTTAAGTCCTCATCGTCTTTCGGCGATCGGAGGCGCCAGTTAAAAGACCTCAAACGCCCTCGCGCGTCCTGAGGCAAATTAAAGACCTCCTCGTCGTTGAGCGAGTGCAGGCAAGGAAGAGTGAAAAGTCCTCAGTGTTTCTGGGGGCGAGAAGATGTAACCCCTGGAGCAATGTAGAGGCACCAGTGAAAAGTCCTCAGTGTTTCTGGGGGCGAGAAGATGTAACCCCTGGAGCAATGTAGAGGCACCAGCGAAAAGTCCTTAGTGTTTCTGGGGGCGAGAAGATGTAACCCCTGGGGCAATATAGAGGCAAGTAAAAGACCTTCTCGCCTATGAGCGAGTTCAGGCAAGTAAAAGACCTTCTCGCCTATGAGCGAGTTCAGGCAAGTAAAAGACCTTCTCGCCTATGAGCGAGTTCAGGCAAGATAAAATCCTTCTCGTCTCGAACGAGTTCAGGTATGGTGTTAAGGGTGGACGAAGTTTGGAAGGTGGCTAAGGCAGGTTCGAAGAGAGCGCCTAGCCACCCGACCTTTGGTCCTGAAGTTCAGGAAGGTAAAGGAGGATCCGAAAGGCGCCTCTACCCCCAGATCAAAGAACAATGGCCAAGGCGTGAAGCCAGAAGGAAGCTGATCGCCAGGAGTCTCTGGCGATCAGGGAAAGTTCAAATAGTGGCGAGAAAGTTAAAAGACCCGTTTTGATGAAGCAGATCGGGTGAAGCAGTGTTTAAGCCGGTAGCTGAGTTAAAGTTTGCTGCTTGAGGAATATTTTTACAATAAGGTTAATTGCCTTAAGATTATGAGTTGTTAAAAAGTGGTTGTTGCTTAAAGTTGAAGTGGTTTGAAGCAGTTAAGTCGAAGATCGTGCCTGCAGTTTCGCTAAGTCTTTTCTTTGAAGAAAAACACGCAAGGAAAGTTGAAGCAATTGAAGAAGTGATAAGAGGAAAAACGTAGACTTTTGTCATTAACAGTAAATATCAGTTCAAAACATATGTACGAAAAGACATAAAGTTTGTTACAAGTTATATACAAGGGAAAGTATAAAGGCAGTGGATGGATTAAATTGATCAGTCTTCGGCGGGCACCACTTTTCCATCCACCACTTCATTGTTTAGAGACACCATGCTGAGATCCAGATCAGGGAACAAGCAGGCGAACTGTTTCCGTGCAGCCTCGAATCCAGCAGCCAGAATTTGGGCGGAACTCAGATTGAGATCTTCAATTTGCTTCTTAAGCTCTTCAATCTGTTTCTCGAGTCCTTCAGCTTGTTCTTTCAGTCCCTTATTCTGCTGCTCCAGCTCCTCAACTTGCTTCTTGAGTTGTTCGTTGAGTTCTTGAGCCTGGAGAAGGTCTTCAGCAACCTTCTTGGATTCTGCTTGCACCTTGCCCAGTTCAGCTGCAAGCTCCCCTTTTTCCTTATTGGCTTCGGCAAGTTCAGCCATGGCGTCGTCCCTCGCCTTTTCCACCTTTCCAAGGAGGGTCTCCCGGTCGGCTGACCTTTGCTCCAATTTTTTCACCTTGGCGGCGTCAGTTTTTACGAGAGCCTCCAGGTCAGCCACCTTGACGCGATAAGGCACAATCTTGCTCTCCAGTTCGATCTTTTCTTGAGCAAGTTGCTGCACCTTATGGCGGAGGTCAGTGGCCTCCTTGCGCGCTAGCCTGAGCTCGGTGCTCATTGTGTCCTCTACTCGGGAGTGTTCAATTTCCGCGAGCGTCAGGTTGAAGGACAACTTCTCCACCTCGACCCTCATGGTGCTGTTTTCAGTTTTGAGGTTGAAGAGGTCGTCCTGGAGTTTCCTGGTGGAGCTCTCCACGGCTCTGGTTATGATGGCGGGGATGTCTTCCGCTATCGTCTTCAGCTTAGCAGTTAAAGGCTCCCACATCCTTGTAACCTCAAGAGGGAGGTTTGCTGCTTGTAGAGGCACTGTGGGGGCCTGTTGTTGGTTTTCGTCGCCACCTTCCTTAGCAGGTTCTTCAGTACGCACTTCTCGGCGTGGTGACGACATCGGGGATTTAGTGATCAGGATCGGAGAGGTATGAGCAACCTCATCCCCGATTGGAGCAACCTCTGCGGCTGAGGCATTTGAAGGGGGACCCCCTCCAGCTGATACATATGGCGTGGAGGCGCTTGGGGGGTCCTCCATGAAATTTGGCTCTTGGGCCTCAACCGCAGGTGGCGCAGTGGCCAGCGGGATCGCTTGGACTGGTGAAACAGGAGCTTGTGGGGGTGGCGATGATGGAGGAGGAGCAGGCTTTGATGGTGGCGTTGACGTGGGAAGAGGGGGTGGTGCAGGTGGTGAAGAAGGTGCCACCCTCTTCCTCTTCGTGACAAGGCCATCTTCAGTGGCCTCATCGTCCTCCTCTTCCTCTTCGTGGATCACTTGAGGAGCTTTCCTCTTGGGCCTTTTGAGGACGAGTTTCTTACGTTGGGCGGCGGGCTGGACATCGGAGGGAGCTGGGCCCTTAGGTGGCGATCGACCCTGGGCGACGGCGATCTCCACCACCGAATTTGGTACTGTTTGAGAGCCCGTCGCCAACCCGTGGGTTCGGGCGAGCGCCCTCAGTTCCGCAAGTTTGCCTTGGCCCAACATATTATCTGCATAGAGCGAAAATGCAGGAGTTAGTTCAAAGAGAAGAGTCAATGCACAAGGCAGTATGCAACAGCAAAGTAGATAAATAGTGCAGGAGAATAAAACCAAAGTCTTGCGCGCAACGCACAAGACGCCCAGAAACAGTTGACAAAAGCAGTTTTAAAACAACAGTTTAAATGTTCTAACCTATTCGAATTTCGAGTTGGTCCTCGTAGAATTCGAAGCAGATCAGGGTGGTGGTGAGGAAGGCGATGTTGGCCTCCGCCACACTCTTCCAAAAGAGACAGAGATCTCTGTCCAATGCACCCATGCTGTCAGGACTTCTGGGTCTCCTGAAGCAGCTCTTGGACTCTTTCTTCCCCTTGTCCACCCAGTACAAGGGGAAGCCGTCGAGTAGGGAGGCGTCCTTGTCGTTAGGGCGCACTTGCACGAACTTCCCTTTCCAATCTTTATAGGATTGCTGGAAGATGGAGAAGATCGACCTCCCAGCGATCCCATTTAAGCTAACCCATAGGCGGTCTCCCGGGTGCTTGGCTTCGAAGAGAAACAAAAATACGTCTACGGATGCGGGCAACCCCAGGTGGTCGCACATCACTTGGAATGCTCGCACAAACGCCCAGCTGTTGGGATGAAGCTGGGCGGCGGCAATGTTGAGCTCGGTGAGGAGCTCCCTCTCGAATCGGGTAAAGGGAAACTTCAGTTTCACCTTCTTGAATAGTGTTGTGTAGACGAAACAGAAGGGCCCGTCAGCACTCGCCTTATCATCAGCACAAATGGGCAGATCGGGGGGGCAAGGTAGCACTATCATCTTCTCATTGTGCTCCTTATGAAACGTTTGGTGAGGCTCATCCCCCTTAGTCAGTCGCAAAACTGCTCCAGCAGTGTTCACGGAAGATGTTTCCTTTAACAGGGTCGAGTTGGCCCAGGGGTAGAGTTTTTTGAAGTCTGATGGGGGGACGGGGGCTCCTCCGGTGGTAGGTGGAGTCGCCTGGGCCAGGTTGGGGCGGGAGGGTGCAGGCCTCTCAGCCTGGGAAGATGAAGCACCGCGCGCTCGCGGCGGGTTGAGTGCTTGAGAAGAAGGGTTTCGCGATGAAGGAGGAGGATTCGGGGTGATCTTTGAGCGAGTCATTCTCGAAGCTGCAAAGGAAGAAGAAAAGGAGAAACGATCAGGGTTCGCAAAGGCTGACTCGATCATGGGAGAAGGGTGAAAAACGAACGAACGAAGGTTCGTTGTAACGATAGACGAAGCCCTAAGTAACAAGAAAGGAGAAATGGAAAAACAACCCACAACGTATGCACCAGACAGTTACAGGATGATGCGAATCGGTTAAAATGCAAGAAAAACCAGCAGAAGAAGGAAAGTAGGTACCTTTTGATGATCAGGAAGACGATGAAGGATGATGGTGGTTCAGAATGTTGAAGAGCGCTGAGAGAGTTTTTTGCAGGAGAAGGTGAGAGCGATTGAGAATACGAAGAAAAGTGATGGAACAGTAGAGTGAAAATGGGTTTAAGAGTTTTTTCGAAATGGGTTTGGGAAGCGCAAACGGTAACTGAAGGTAACCGTTGATGAAGCCACGTGTCGAGTGATGGGTGAGGGGTTTGGTGGAGCGTCAGAGAAGCAGAAGGTACAACCGCTTGGAATTCTGTGTCAGTGCCACGTAGACCGGTGTTGACGTGACTCTTTCAGTCTTTTTGCTGGACAAATCTTCGCTTAAGACTGGGGGGCTTGTGTACCGCCCTGATAGTCGGAAGTGATGACGTGGCACCAAGCCACAGAGTAGGCGTGTGGATAAGGCACCAGAGTTGCAGAAGGGAAGGAAGTCGGGTGGTTCGTGTAATCGCTAGTTATTAAGTTGGCGTGCTCCGATCTTCAGCATGCCAGGCGATCGCCCAGTTGAAGATGAAGTCGCCAGATGTAAACTCAGGCGACCAAGTGATTGGAGATCGCCGGAACAAGCACATCGCCGAGGATGAAGGTGGTGCAGATTATGAAGGCGGCCGGCAAGACCACAGGGAAGGTGTACGAGAGCAGCCTAACTCGCCCGTTCCAGTAGAGATCGCACTCTCAAGTTAGCTATGCACTGGACAGAACCATGCATAAGTAACTTAGCCAAAAGGAGAGTCAGAAGCAGCGCCCAAGTCAAGGAGGCTCCAGATGATGGCACGTGTACGACTGGATGTGAGCCACATGTCCAGGTCTGTAACTGCCAGGAGAGAGAAAGTGACCAGGTATATAAGAGTTCTCAACGAACTTTCTGAGGTACGCACGTTCAGATTATACTCTTTACGCTTGCGAGTTCTAGAGCACACTGTGAGAGAGAACATTGCACGATTCCTTGAGATTTCTTGAGTGTTCTTGCTCTTAGTATTTTGTGGTTCTGTCACTGACTTGGGCGTTGGAGTGCGATCGGCCGCAGCGGCGCCGCCCTGTTCTTTTGCAGGTTCTGGAAGTGGATCTTGAAGAAGGACGGAGGTTTGAAGCGGTGCACACGTCGATCCTTTGACGAGGCAGTTTCCAACATTCTGGTCAACAGGCAGGATCAGTGTACAACTGGATGCGAGCCACGTGTCCAGAGGTGTAACCGTCAGGAGAGAGAAAATGCACAGGTATGTAAGGAACTCTTAACAGATTCTGAGGTACGCGCGTTTTAGAACACTTCTTTACGCTTTGAGAAGACTTGAGTACACTGAGAGAGATTTTGCACGGTTCCTTGAGTTTCTAGCTTTTCTCTCTTAGAATTTTGGTGATTCCGTCACTGACTTGAGCGTCGGAGCGCGATCGGCCGTAGCGGTGCCACTCTGTCTTTTGCAGGTTCTTGAGGAGAATCGAGGTGTGAAGGACGGAAGCTAGCGTGGTGCGATCCAGAGGAAGATACCTTTGACGTGGCAAGACTCTTGCGCTCTGGTCAACCGGCAGGATCACTAATTTTGGAATAAAAGGGCCATTTTCAATTGCATCCCAAATCCCTTTATCAAGAAATTCAACAAAGATTTTCATTCTAACCTTCCAAAACTGATAGTTCAAACCACAAAACAAAGGTGGCCTGTTAATTGAGGCACCCTCCCCAAAAGGTAGTTTTTCAGCCATAGAAAAAAGATTTAGGTTTGAAAACTTGAGAACTACAAGAGCTTAGCTCTTGATGCCAATTGTTAGAATATATGGCCTTAAACAAGAGGGGGGTGAATTGTTTATAAGAGATTTTTCAAAACTTTTGTAGGTTTAATGAAACTCTGTGAAGAAATCCAGAAGAGGAATCAAGTTAGCCAATAACACAAACTGTTTCAAAGCAAAACACAGAAAAACAATCGGTTGTTTCTTCGAATCAATCGGTTGTTTATACCAGTTAAAACTTAAACATCTTAGAAACAGAATTTAAAGGAGTTTAAAGAAAGAGAAATGCACATAAGAAGTTTATACTGGTTCACTTTTACAACAAGAGCTACATCAAGTTCGCAGAAATCACTGGGTAATCCACTAAGCAATCAAACCAAATTACAAATATCACACACCAAAGTAGTGACCTTGAACCCCTCACGAAACACACTACCTTTGGCAAACCACACAAAGAGTATTGATCTTGAACACCTCAAGAACACACAACACTCCTTGGCATTACAACAACAGAAATACAGAAGATCGAGAAAGGATTACACATGATCGAAGTACAATCTGAAAAGAATACAATTGCAATCCTATTCCACTCTCACTTCAAAATCTAAAGCTTGATGTAAATCTTGAAAACTTTAGATCAAATATGTCTAACTGAATTTCTCAAAACTGTTTCTTACCCTTTAGAAACATATAACAAACTATTTATATTTTCCAAAGATTGGTCAAAACATTTAATGAAGGAGCTTATTCAATTAGAGATGGCGCCTCTGCGGCCGGTGGCGCTCCGACGCTCAAGTCAGTAACAAGAACACCCCAAAACTGAGAGAAAACTATACTCTGTAGAACCGTACGAAAGTGCACACAACCCTAGCAATGAGCCGTAATGAAAAACGTACCTCTGCGAATTCTGTTAAGTTTACCTTTATCGCTAGGTTTTTTCTCTCTTCAGGCAGTTACGCTTTGGACGCGTAGCTCGCATCCAACCCTGCACGTGCCACCATCTGGGCTGGGGTAGCAGGTAGTACCCAGCCCTACACGTGTCATCATCTGAGCTAGGGCAACTTGAGCGTCATTTCTATATTACATCCAACCCTACACGTGTCGTCATCTGGGTTGGGGTAACTTGAGCGTTATTTCTGTGTAGTAACCAGCCGCGCGGCTAAGTCTCTTATTCAAAGAGTAATCTAGCACGTACTACGCTGTGAAACACCACATGACAAGGCGAGTACTGGATGCAACAAAGTGCATCACCTCTGTGATATCGCTTGTCGTGAGTGTCACCCTCCCTATTGCTACGCCATACACGTTCTAGCTGGGGAAGCCTTGCCACCAACGAATGTCCACTCTGGGAGTCCCTTCGCCGATGAGCAAGGTGTTCCCCCCAGCTTACTCAACCTTCGTTCCCCTCGCTGGTGCAACAACCATCTTGCTGGAATCACTCGCTGGAAACTACTCTTCTGAGCCTCCAACAGTTTTAACTAGGTTTCCTAGAAGATCCGGTGATGTGCCCCCATAGACGACGTCTGACTACCCGATCTCCCATTGTCTAACACGTCGATGTCATACAAATCCGGTGACAACCGGCTATGTTCATTGCAGCACGCCGCTTCCATGGGTCGGCGACTATGCTCACTCCTGAACCATTCATCTCTCCCTTGTCCACGTGTTCTGCTGAGCACGCCCCACACGGTCACGTGCCAGACACGTCATCACAACCGATGACCTGGTCGGTACACAAGACCCCCAGTCTTGAGCTACGACTTGTTCAGCGAAAAGGCTATTGGGTTAAATTTTCGGCGACCTACGTGGCCTTGCGCGTTGGCGCTCATACTGTTCATCGATTTGACGCTTCACCAACCCCTTCGATCGCTCGACACGTGGACTTATAAACGACCATAATTTCGCGTCGCTTGCGCTTCTCGCAACGTTCGAAACTCTTCAAAACCTTTAATCACTTCGCGCCACTTCACTGTTTCATTATCTTCTTCCTTACTCCAAACTCTCGAAACACCTCAGCGAACGCTTCGACTCCCTCAATCTCTATCTTTTTGAACACTCTTCTGATCATCAAAAGGTAACTTTTTTATCACTCCCACTGATATTTGCTGCATTTTAATCGGTTTGCATCATCCATTAACTGTTTGGAGCATACACTATGGGATGTCTTCTCTGCTTTGCTTTTTCTTTTTTGCGTTTAAGGTTTCTAAACCTTTTCTCTGCGAGCCCCCCTTGTTCTTCTATCTCCTTCTCTTCTGTTGAGTCTCTCTGCTTACAAACTCTCATCTCTTCCTCTTTTCGTCTTCTTGCAGCTTCTCCGATGGCTCGCTCCAAAGTTACACCAAACCCTCCTCCATCTCCTCGCAACCCTCCGACGAACACCCATAGGGCAAACCCTTCCTCCTCCCGTGACCCCCCAAGGGATCCTACCGTCCCTTCGAGCCAGGTCGTGAGACCCGCGCCTCCTCAACCTAGCCAACCGCAGCCAAACCCACCTCACACCAGCGCAGCTGTGAGGTCCCTTCCAAGCTACAAGCAGCTATATCCTTGGGCCTCTCCAACCCTGTTGGGTGAGACTTCATCCATCAACACTGACCGCGACATCCTCCGCCTTAAGAAAGGTGACCAGACTCACCTTTCTTTCAGCAAGGAACACGATGACAAGGTATCCGTGCATCCTTGTCCTCCTGGAGAGCCTATTTGCACCAATAACCAGGGGAGCAACGGCGACCCCTTCTACTTCATCTTCACCACAATGTTCAAGAAAGTCAAGCTCTGATTATTTCACCCGCTTCGAGAGGGAGCTCCTGACAGAGCTTGACATAGCCCCCGCCCAGCTTCATCCCAACAGCTGGGCGTTCGTCCGGGCCTACCAAATCATTTGCGCACACTTGGGACATCCGGCTTCAGTGGACGTGTTCCTCTACCTGTTCGAGGCCAAGAACCCGGGCGATCGTTTATGGGTTAGCCTCAACGGGGTCGCTGGGAGGTCCATCCTTTCCATCTTCCAGCAATCTTATAAGGACTGGGAGGGGAAATTCGTTCGCGTTCGCTGCAACGATCGAGATCCTTTCCTCCTCGACGGGTTTCCCTTGTATTGGGTGAACAAGGGAAAGAAGGAGTCGAGCTTCAGGAAGGCCAAGGAACCAGAAAAAACGGGGGAGCTCGACAAAGATTTATGCAACTTCTGGAAAGGAGTTGCCTCCTCCAACGTGACCCTGCCCACTTCCTCCATCATCACCTATGAGTTTCTCGAAGGCCAACTGGACGTTCACATAGGTTTGTCCTTAAGTCTTTAAGTTCCCCTTGTTCAAACTTGCACCACCCTGTCCTTACTTTGATGTTGCTGTTCTGATTTGCATGTGGTTTTAACTTTTTTCACGCATTGACTTACACTGCTTATCTCCCTGTGCATTATTAACTGTCGAATCTTTGTGCTGGTTGGTAACTGTTGGCCCATTTATGCAGATATGATGTTGGGGAAGGATAGGATGGCTGAGCTACGCTCAATAGCCAAGCTCCACAATCTTGCGGCGAGCTCCCAAACTCTGTCGCGGAGATCGCCGCTGCCCAAGGCCAGTCTCCGCCAGTTGGCCCGTCCAATGCTGTTGCTCTTCTCGTCGCTGAGCGAAAAAAACTGCCACCCAAAAGGGCTAAGAGGAAAGCCCCCAGGGTTGTATCAGACGAGGAAGCGGACGAAAGCACCGAGGACGGGCTGATTTGCAAAAGGAGAAGGGGAGTTGCAACTGAGTCACCAGCAGCTGAGGTCGCCCCTCCTGACTACGCCGAGAATCCCCAGTGCCTCCACGCCCTTTGAGCCGCTGGGGACGTTCTCGCCTCCAACACCTCGGCTGCTGAAGTTGCGCCCGAACAGCTTGCTGATACACAAGCTTCCTCCCAGGCTGCAACAGAACTGCCAGCCTCACCACCACGCCTCGAGGCTCCCCTCGCCATCCAACCTTGCGAGGGTGGTGGTGAGCATCAACCCCTACCACCTCCTCCAACTCCCCTTCAAGAAGCCTTGAAATCTTTCAACGTGCGCCTACACGCCATGGCCGACGAGTGCCTTCCTCAAATCGTCGGCGAAGGGCTAAAAGGCTCCTTGGACAAACTTGAGCTCGATTGCCGCATCCACCAGGAGGTGGCAAGCACCGCGAGAGCCGAAGCCGAGAAAGTCAAATGCGACATGATGATACAAGGCTTAGAGTTCTCGCGGATCGAAAACGCTCTCAACGAAGAGCTTTGAAGCTTGTGTAAGGACAAGAAAGAATTGCGCAAGAAACTGCACGACAAGCTTCAGGACGCCGTTGAGTTGGAGAGTAAAATCGTTCCTATGAGGAAGCGAATCGTAGAGCTAGAGGAGGCCCGAAGGTCCGACGCAGATCAAATGTCCAAACTGGAGTAAAGGTCGACCGAACGGGAAACTCTTCTGGGCAAAGTTGAGCAAGATCGGGATAAGGCAGCCACATAATTGAGTGAGACAGCTACCGAGCTTGCCAGAGTTCGTGAAGAGAACAGTGGGTTCTAGCAGAAAGCCGACGAGCTTGAGCTTGAAATCACCCGGGTTCGCGGAGAGAACAACAGGTTCAAGGAGAAGATCGACGAGCTTCAACTTGAAATCACCCAGGTTCGTGAAGAGAACAACGGGTTCAAGACAAAGATAGACGAGCTTCAGCTTGAGGCTGCCCCAGTTCTTACTTCCGGCTTTGGAGCAGCTTTGGAGCAGTTCGCTTGCAAATTCCCTGATCTCGACCTCTCTGAGTTTTCAGTGTACAACGAAGTGGTGGATGGCAAGATCATGCCTCCAACTTAACTGCTCCCATCTGCCACTTCAATTTTATCACTTTGAAACCTCTTGTACTTAACTTTGATTTATATGTAATAATTTTCATTATGCTCAAACTGTTTTGAGATGCATGAATATACGTGGCTCTAGCTTTATCTGTTGTGCGATCACCTGATAATTGGTTGGTTTTTACTCAACCCAATTAACTTAGCACAAACTAACGCTTAATTCTCTGGAAATCAACTTAACTTTGAACAAACGGTTAGTCTATAGCAATAACATTTGACGCGAAATCACTTACTGGGCAGTAGGCGTGGGTCATTCTTAGTATCTGAAATCTCGCTTGCCTGATCTGCCAAGTGACATGTGTATTTCTAGGTTATCGCCTAAAACTTCGTTGATCTGGCTCTCGCCGTGTAATGCTCTTTCTATTTCAGTCCCAAGCCATGGGCTTTCGGCGATGCCGTTTTTCTTTAACTGAAAATGTCCCCTGCGGGGCCATCACATGACTTCATCTTTGCTCATCTGGAAGGAGAGTTGCCCTCCGGATCTCCCCCCAACCTTCCCGAGTTTTTAACCTGAGATAACTTAAATCATTGTCCCCTCATCTGGGGGTAGAGCCGCCTTTCGGATCCTTCTCTACCTCCTTGAGTTTTAGAACAATGATTTAGGTGGTGAGGTGCCCTCTGCGAACCTTCCCCAACCACCATTTAACTTCCAATTTAACTGGTCTTACTAGGTCAATATTGGTGTTTCACTCAAGGGGAAAGGAGTTTTTCTCCAACTCTCCTTTCCCATACTTAAGATTATTAACACCCCTGAATTTTCGGCTTCATCTTGCCTGAACTCACTCGGGGGTGAGAAGGACTTTTCCTGATGCCTCGACTTGCCCAGGGGTTACATCTCCTCCCCCCTTGGGTGCATTGAGGGCTTTCAACTTGCCTCAATTTGCTTACGCAAAGAGGTCTTGTGATCTACTCTTGCCTGTACTCGCTCAGAGCGATGAGGAATTTAATATTTTCTCGCCTACACTCGCTCGAGGCGAGGAGGTCTTTTTAATCTCTTTCTCGCCTGCACTCGCTCGAGGCGAGGAGGTCTTTCTGATCTCTTTCTCGCCTACACTCGCTCGAGGCGAAGAGGTCTTGTTGATCTCTTTCTCGCCTACACTCGCTCGAGGAGAGGAGGTCTTCTTGATCTCTTTCACGCCAGATGGCGATCAGAAAGTTTTATACTTGTGCCTCCGATCGCCGGGGGGCGGTGAGGACTTAAAACTTCATACTTTGAAAACTTTGTACTGGATGCATGCGACTTGGATTTACCATTGTTTAAAACTACACAAGGGCGATAAAGTCCCTTTGTGAAAACTTAAAAAATGATGAGCATGCAAACTTAATAACTGGGAAATTTCGATAAACTTCGAAACCTTCTTTATTGGGTAGCCTCATTAAAACCCTCCTTAGGGAAAAAGAGTGCCCCCTTGAAAAATTGTTTAAACTGAAACATCTTAAACTTGTTCGAGTTAATTACTACTTACAATGCCTTAACTGTAATAAAACTTGAGATGGGTGGTGTTCCAAGTGCGAGGAATCGCCCCTCCTTCCAACGTTTCCAAGCGGTAGGCGCCGTTCCCGAGTGCTTCGGTTATTCTGAACGGTGCTGTCCACTTGGGCGACAATTTGTTCTCCATCTCGTACTGGTGAGCCTTCCTCATCACCAGGTCACCATCTCTGAGTTGCCTCGGTCTTATTCTTGAGTTGTACTTACGTTCAACTTTTCTCTTTACCGCCTCATCCTTCACCCGTGCTTCCTCCCTGACCTCGTCCATCAAATCCAGGTTCATTCTCCTTTCTTCGTTCGAGTCTTCCGCCACGAAGTTCTGGAATCTTGGCGAGCTTTCCTGGATTTCGACTGGAATCATCGCATCGCATCCATACACTAAGCTAAACGGGGTTTCATGGGTTCCCGATTGCTCAGTGGTATGATATACCCACACTATGCGGGGAACCTCTTCAGCCCAAGACCCCTTGCCCTTTTCCAACCTCCTCTTCAAGCTTCTCAGCATGACCCGATTAGCGGACTCCACTTGCCCATTCGTTTGCGGGTGCTCCATAGAAGCAAACACCTGTTGTGTCCCGATGTCCTCGCACAACTTCTTCAAATGGTGACTTGCGAACTGAGTAATCGTTTACATGTTGTTAACTGATCTTGTTAGTCTTGAATTGACATGTTTGCATGCATCTATAAAAACTGATCTTGTTAGTCTTGAATTACACCAAGCTAAAACTGATCTTGTTAGTCTTGAATTGACATGTTTGCATGCATCTATAAAAACTGATCTTGTTAGTCTTGAATTACACCAAGCTAAAACTGATCTTGTTAGTCTTGAATTGACATGTTTGCATGCATCTATAAAAACCTGTGAAAATTGTAAGAAGCTGGAAAAATAGGTTGAATATTTGTTGAAAACCTTATCAAGTTTCACCAAAGGAAGAGAAAATCTTGAAACATTGTTGGGATCAAAAAATGTTGTTTTTAATAAAAATGGGCTAGGATATAATCCTTTTATAAAGAAAAAATGTTAAAAAGATGTCCTGTTTTTTTGTTCCTTCCAAAACAGGTTTTTCTTCTTTTAACAGTTCAAATACAATGCATATTGTATCTTGTTTTTACTGTATGAAATCTGGACATATATCTATAACATGTAAAGCTAGAAGGTACCTTGATCCTAAAGGATTGGCCAAATGGCTTCTTAAGGAAAGGTATTAATCATGTTGGACCCTAGACTAAAAAGGGGTACCATATGTGTTAAATTTGTTTTGCAGAAAAACAACAGGAAAAACTAGTGGTACTTGGACAGTGGATGCTCAAAGCATATGACTGGTGATTTGGCTCAATTCACAAGTTTGAAATTTAAAGCTGAAGGGCATGTCACATATGGAGATAACAATAGAGGAAGGATTCTTGGAAGAGGAAATGTTGGTACAGAAAAATCAACCACAATTGAGAATGTCTTATATGTGGAAGGACTAAAGCATAGTCTTCTGAGTATTAGCCAACTTTGTGACAACAATAAAGCAAGTAAAGGTATAGGTAAAGATAAAGCAGAAATAAGAACAGTACCAATATCCTTGAGAGCTTTGGCAAAGAACTCAAGCTTAATCAGCTTGGCAGTGTCAAACACCACGCTCAAGCCCGAGAGAAGTTGGCACATCTCAAGATCTGATGGGGTTAGGTTCTCCAGACTCCTAGGATTTTTGAGTCCAGGCTTCTCTACCCAATAGAGGGGAAACCCGTCTAGAAGGATGGGGCCATGGATGCTACAACAAATCTTCAAGAATTTCTTCTTGAAGCCTTTGTATGATTGCTGAAAAAGGGTCAAGAGGACCCTCCCTGCTACCCCGTTGAAGCTCAGCCACAGCTTCTTCCCAGGTTCTTGGCCTAAAAAAAGTAGAGGAAGACATCGAAGGAATGAGGATGCCCCAGGTAGTTCTAGAGGATCGCGAAGGCTCGCACGAAAAACCAATTGTTGGGATGCAGTTGGGTCGGAGCCACGTTGACCTCGGTGAGTAGAGCGCGCTCAAACCCCGTGAAAGGAAGGCGGAGTTTGAGCTGCTTGAAAACTGTGGTGTACATGAAGAAAAAGGGCTCGTTGGGATCCGCCAACGAGGGTTCAGAAGAAGACGAAGACGCGACCTAGAAAACCCAGAAAAATAGAGTTACAAAGCGTAAAACAAGGGAAATGTAACGTGCAAAAAACCTAAAATGCATAAAACGTAAACAGTCCCAGAACAATTATAGCATGTTATGGGTAGCGGAATCATAAAGCAAGAGTAATCGGTGAGTAAAAATCATACCTTTGAATGAGTTAAGGTTGAAGGTTTGAGTTTTGGAAAGAGAATAGAGAGTGTTTTGAAGAAATACTTGAGGAAGGATTTGCTTAAGTGAAAGTAATGAAATTGTGAAGAGAGCGTAATGGTTTAAAGGTTTGAACAATTTACGAAGAAGCACAAGCGCCAACAAGTGATATTCGTTGATCTTGCCACGTGTACGCTGATTTAAAAAGTATAGTGAGACGTCACTTCGGTGTACTGTTCAAGTCCCGTTACTCAGTACCACGTAGCTCGCCCAGGGCGATCACTTAATCTCTTCGCTGAAACAAGTTACAGCTCGAGACTGGGGGTTTGTGTCCCGACCAGTCCTCGATCATCAATTCAACAGTCTGACCTCAAACATCGCACACCGGTGCCTGATAGTGGAAGGGGGCCACGTAAGGGGGGCCCAGACGCATCTATCAGGAGACTGGTCAGTGTTCGGACATTGGTACCATAGACCCCGATATTGGAGATCGACATCAGACCTCGTCAATAGAGGGAGAGATCGGACATCGGCGGTCTGAACGTTATAGTGGGCCACGTAAGGTGGACCCTAGAGTTATACTAAGTTATCAGTTAAAACATCAAATATAAGGGAAGCCTAAGTCACGAGGGATCCATGCATGTGGTGTGCATAACGCATACAGGCGCGACACGAGAGAATGATCATTGGAGGCGTTGAGCCCCATTAGGGTTAGGGTTTCCAAGGGAAGCTGCATGCATGGCACGTGAATACTTAGGGCACCCGCAGAAGCAGATGGGGCCAGAGGATAGGTGCACAAGTTGGTACCCAGGCGGCCACTCTGTTATTTGTTGCACTCCAGTTAATGGAAGTTCTGTGTGCCAAATACGCTAAGATTATGTAAATAGCGGCACAAGGACGGTCCCCAAAGAACCCTAGACAAGGGTAACAACACAAAGGTAAAACCCTAGTTTCAACCTATATAAAGGGTGTGAACAGTCCTAACAAGGTACACAGTTTCTAAGACTGAAACTACTTTATACACTTCGTGTTTCTTTGCCCTTATACTGACTTGAGCTTCGGAGTGCAAATGGCCATTAAGGCGCCCCTTTGTTTTTGCAGGTGAGAGATTCTTTGATCAAGGAAGTACGATTCTCAGGCGGAGACAGAAAGGCCAAAGGCTACCGTTCGAATCAACCGGCGAAGCGAGTCAACCAGCAAGAACAATTTTAATTTTAATTTTAATTATTAATATAGTTTTAATTATTTTTATAAATTATTTTGTTTGTTGCTTGGTTTCACTATCGCCACCACAACTCATCAATTCATGCTCCAGGTTAGTTTTTTATTTTCTGTTCTGTCCGGTTGACCGGGACGTCTTTGTGCTCGACCTCAGCCGTCAGCTAGGGACTCCTTCCCACTGGTTGCCTGTGGATTCCTGCAAAAAAGAGGACAAAGAGGCGCCCTAGCGGCCGTGTGCACTCCGACGCTCAAGTTAGCCAGCAAGAAACACCAAAACTGTCCACCCACGTCTCTGAGCATCGCGTGTAGCACTCTGAAGGTGGTAAAAAGAAACTGTGTATACGTGTGTGTGTTGTCTCCTTCAGGCAAAATATTCCCCAGTCACTCGTACGTAACCTTGAAGCACGAGTAAGCAACTAGAGAGTTCTCTGATAAATCTGCCGAAAGTTCCAACCCTTTTTCCGACATTCCCAGCGCTATTTAAACTACCCCAGCATTTAAAGCGCCTTAAAGCGCTTTTAACTCGAACGTAACGCACTCATTAAAGCGCTTAATTATGAAACGTAGCGCATTTAAGACGTTGAAACGCTTGGGAGCCATAATAGTACCTGAATGCTGAAAAGGGAAACTGTATTGAATATCTTTAATTACCTGGCACCTGACTAGAGGGTGTTTCTATTCCGGCATTGCTGTCGTACACGTGGAGGGCCTCACGACACCATGACCCCATCTGGGGGCGTTTCTGCCCATCTGGGGACGTTTCTACGTGTGGGTCCTCCTGCTTGGGAGTGCTACTGCGCTAGGGGTGGCTTTTTGGGTGCCAACTCATGCCCCCAAGTATCTAGCCACTTACTCTGAGAGCGTATCTGCCTTCCTCTCACACCCTGCACCCGGTTATCCTGGGCGTGACCTTCCTCTTGGGTCGTATCTGTCCCGAAGGCGTCTCTGGGGCGGCAGGGGTACTTCGCGAGTCAGGCTGCCCTTCACTGGTACTATCACTATGGCCTTGGAGCCACCTTTTCCTTCTCTTTATCACTTTCCCGAGATATCGGGACCTGAGGCTTTCCCACGACGTCGCTCCCTCCATGGTCTTTCCTACCCATGGGTATCGGGGAACCACACCGTGATTGCCTTGCTTTTACACCGTTTAATCTGGCGACGCCCTCACCTGGGCGACGCCTTCACCTGGGCGACGCCTTCACCTGGGCGACGCCTTCACCTAGGCGACGCCTTGCCTTAGCGACGCCTTGTCCTGCCTTGGCGACGCTTCCTCTTGGCGTCTCTACATCTGGGCGACACCTCGAGCTGACTTTGACTTTCCAGTCGTTGACTTTGACTTAGTCAACGCCCTGATACGGGACGGTACAAGCTCATTGTTCTGAAACTCAGGGAGGTAGAGAAGGATCCGAAAGGCGCCTCTACCCCCCAAATGAGGGAACAATGGTCAAGTTATGAAGGCAAGAAAGTTCACATCGCCAGAACCCTACGGCGATCAGAAGAGTTCCAGGTGATGACAGGAATAAGGGCTCACTTTGCTGGGCAGATCAGGTAAACTGTATTGTGATACTAGTTTAAGTTAAAACCTACTGCCTAGTAAGTAGCTTACGTTAAGGTTTATTGCCTTAAGTTTGCAAGTTATATTGAATGTCATCTCTTAAGAATTAATAGTTGCTCAAGTTTTACTTTGAGTTAACAGTTCGATAAATTGCTATAAGATTAACAGTTTGCTCAAGTTCAAAGCAGTGAGTGAATGGTTAAGCCCAAAGTACCGCTGAGTTAATTTGTTTAAGCAAGTTTCACCGGTTATGTTGATTAACCACACAGCGAGTAAGAAGCATTTAAAGAGAAGTATCAGAAAACAACTCTTCGGCATTGAAAGTTATACAAAAAGTGGTTGTTCGAGTTTGCATACAAATGTAAACAGTTACATAAGCAGTAATTACAGATAAAGGTTTTACAAAAACAAGGTGATGGGGGAATGCAGCTAGTCTTCAGAGGGTACAATCTTCCCATCCACCACCTCGTTACAGATTGACACCATGGAGAGGTCGAGCTCGGGGTATTGACATGCTACTTGCTCCAGAGTGGCGTCAAACCCGACGGTGAGGACTTGGGCAGTGCTCTGCTCGAGCTCTTGTGTTTGTTTCTTCAGCTCTTCGGTTTCCTCGCGAGCTTGAGCAAGTTCTTTAGCAGCCTTTTTGCCTTCGTCCCGAGCTTGGGCCAACTCTGTAGCAATCGTTTTTGCCTCCTCTCGAGCTTTGGCGAGCTCAGCAAGAGCATCGTCCCTTTCCTTTTCGACCTTTCCAAGGAGAACCTCCCGATCTGCTGACCTTTTCTCAAGGTTTTCCACCTTGGTCGCATCCGCCTTTTTTGCAGCCTCCAAGTCTGCCACTTTGAGCCTATAAGGGACTAACTTGCTTTCCAAGTCGATCTTCTCTTGTACTTGGAGGAGCAGTTTTTGGCGCAGATCGGAGGCTTCTTTGCGTGTGCTCCTTAGCTCAGCATCCATGGCGTCCTCCAGCCTTGAGTGCTCCAACTCAGCCATCAGCAGGTTGCACGTGAGCTTTTCAGCCTCAGCCCTTGTCATCATATTTGACTCCT
Source organism: Phaseolus vulgaris (assembly GCF_000499845.2). Classification (NCBI taxonomy): domain Eukaryota; kingdom Viridiplantae; phylum Streptophyta; class Magnoliopsida; order Fabales; family Fabaceae; genus Phaseolus; species Phaseolus vulgaris. The sequence continues at coordinate 16,414,647 of NC_023758.2, read as the reverse complement.
TGAGCGCTGAGTTCTCCTCTTGGAGCTTCTTGAGGGAGTCCTTCACGGCTTTTGATACAATCAAGGGGAGATCCTCCGCCATCATCTTCAGTTTAGATGTGAAGGGCCCCAAGATCTCTTCGAAGGAGGTTGGGAGGCTTGAGGTTGTTGCTGGTGGAGGTGCTGGAGGAGTTTGGTGTTGACTTTCACCACCACCCTCTTGAGTTTGAAGGGCAAGGGGGGCTTCTTGGCGTGGTGGTGAGGTTGGAGATTCTGTTATGAGTATCGGCGAGTTATGAGCGCCCTCATCTTCTCCTGGTGCGGCCCCAGCAATAGACGTGGTAGAAGGAGGACCCTCTCCAACAGATACGAACGGTGTGGAGGCGCTTGGAGGGTTCTCTATGAAGTTGGGGTCGCTGCTTTCAACCACGGGGGGTGCGGCGGCCAAGGGTGTTGCTTGGACTGGTTGTGATGGAGCTGGAGGTGAGGGCGGTGTTGGTGTTGGGAGTGCTGGTGGTGAAGAGGGAACCGCCCTTGTTCTCTTGGTGACGAGGCCATCCTCAGTCTCCTTATCATCCTCTTCTTCCTCTTGCACCACTTGAGGAGCTTTCCTTTTTGGTTTCCTCAAGATCAGCTTTTTCCTTTGAGGGGCGGGTAGTACCCCAGAAGAAGCTGGACCTCGGGGAGGAGTTTTGCCTTCGGAAGAGGCGATCGCCACAACCGGGTTGGGCACGGCTTGGGAGCCCGCCGCAAGCTTGTGGGATCGGGCGATCGCCCTCAGTTCTGCCAGTTTCCCTTTTCCCAGCATGTTATCTGCACAAGGAAAAGAATAGGTGAGCAACCAAAACAGAAACAGAAAATATGAGCGTATTTATGCAGAGACAACACAAACAATACATGGATGAAAGATCAGGGTCAACACAGAATAATGGAATGCCAAAACAGAGTGGTGAAGACGCTAAGTTAGTATTAGCTCAAAGTGAAAGACTTGGTGTGGAGGTAGGAGCTAACCTATGTGTATTTCGAGTTGGCTCTCGAAAAAATCGTAGGGAATGATTGAGGCAGTGGGGAAGGTGATGTTAGCGGCGGCCACGCTCTTCCAGAAGAGGCAAAGATCTTTGTCTAACTCCCCCATGTTGTCAGGACTCCTTGGTCTTCTGAAGCTGTCCTTAGAGTCCTTGTCCCCCTTGTGTACCCAATACAAGGGGAAGCCGTCGAGCAGTGAGGGGTCTTGGTCGTTTTGGCACACCTTCACGAACTTCCCTTTCCAGTCTTTGTAAGATTGCTGGAAGATTGAGAAGATGGATCTCCCAGCAATTCCGTTCAAGCTGACCCAAAGGCGATCTCCGGGATTCTTTGCCTCAAATATGAAGAGGAAGACGTCGACTGAGGCCGGCAACAGCAAATGTGCACAAAGAATTTGGAACGCCCTTATAAACACCCAGCTGTTGGGATGAAGCTGGGCGGGGGCGATATTGAGCTCGGTTAGAAGATCTCTCTCGAAGCGGGTAAAAGGAAGCCTAAGCTTCACTTTCTTGAACAAAGTGGTGTAGATGAAGCAGAACAACTCGCCGTTGTTCCCCTTATCATCCGCGCAGATCGGCTCACCTGGGAGGCAGGGCAGCACAGCCACTTTGCTATCATGCTCTTTATGGAAGGAAAGGTCAGGCTGATCTCCTTTCCTTAGTCGGTGCACGCCCAACTCAGTGTTTATCGAAGAGGTCTCTTTTAGAAAAGTTGGGGTGGCCCAAGGGTAGAGCTCCTTGTAGTCTTGCGGAGTAAGGGAGGCTCCTCCGGCGACTGGTGGAGTTGCCTGAGTGGGATTGGCGTGAGAAGAGGTAGGCCTCTCAGCCTGATTAGAAGGAGCACCAGAGGCTCGTAGTGGGTTGCGCGCTGGTGGAGGATTTGCCCCAGGGGCAACCCTACGCGTTTTGAGTGGAGGGTTTCGCGACGAAGAAGGAGGGTTAGCGGTGGACTTCGTGTGAGCCATCGCAGGAACTGCAAAGGAAAGAGAAAGGGTTGAAATGAGGATAACAGAGAACGACTCGATTGAGGACGAAGAAGACAGAGCGAACGAATAAGGGTTCGCTGAGATAAACGTTATGAAGGACGAAGCCCTAGGTTACGAGAAAAAGAGAAAAGGAAAAAAACAGCCCACAACGTATGCTTCAGACAGTTAATGGATGATGCAGACCGATTAAAATGCAGCAAATACCAATAGAAGGAGTAAAAGGGGTACCTTTTTGTGATCAGATGAACGATGAAGAAAGTTGGAGATTGAGAGGGACGAGAAGCTTCCTGGTTCACAGAGAAAACGCTTGGAATGCTTGAGAGTGAAGAAAGATGATGGAACAGTGAAAAGCGCGAGGGTTTAAGGGTTTTTCGAACGTTTTCGGAAGCGCAAACGACAGTTAAAGACGATCGTTGATGAAGCCACGTGTCGTGTGATTGAAAAAGGGGTTGGTGGAGCGTCAGAAAGGCAGAGGGTACGAGCGTACGGAAATCTGCACCAGTGCCACGTAGATCGACGGTGACGTGACCTCTTAGTCTTTTCGCTGGTCAAGTCTCAACTTAAGACTGGGGGGCTTGTGTACCGATCGGGTAGTCGGAAGTGATGACGTGGCAGAAAGCGATAATATAGACGTGTTGAGCGGAACACCTGGCTGACAGAAGGGAAGTACGTTGGGAAGTCTGTGTAGTCGTCAACCGTTTAGTTGACGTTCTCCGATCTCTAGTATGTATAACCAGCGGTCACCGGGCTTGCGTCATAGTCACCGTATGTGAGTTTAGGCGATCAAGTGGTTAGAGACCGCCGAAAGGGGCACATCGCCGAAAGATCAAGAAGGCTTGCTTAAGACTTTCAAGGGGTACTAGTACGAAGGACGAAGTTATCAGATGATCATTCCCTAGCCAGAGGTCGAGGCAAGGGAACAGTTTACCAGAACATGCACGATGTGCAAGTGAAGCAGATCTTGATAGCAGCAGGAAAGACCACAGAGAAGGTGTGCATGGTGACACCCTGTACTCGCCGCTTAAGGGGTCGCGCTCCAAGGAAGCTGTAGTTACTCCTCGCATGGGTAACTTAGTCGAATAGCTTGAAGAGTAGAAGTGACGCTCAAGTGGAGAGGAATCCAGATGGTGACACGTGTACAGTTGGATGTGAGCCACGTGTCCAGAGGTGTAACCGTCAGGAGAGAGAAACGCTCAGGTATATAAGGAACTCTTAACAGATTTTGAGGTACGTTTTCCAGAACTCTTGAGTACGCTGAGAGAATTCTTGCACGGTTCCTTGAGTTGAGATTTTCTCTCCTAGTATTTGGTGATTCCGTCACTGACTTGAGCGTCGGAGCGCGATCGGCCGCAGCGGCGCCACTCTGTCTTTTTCAGGTTCTTGCGGAGAATTGAGGTGTGAAGGACAGAAGCTAACGTGGTGCGAAGCTGATCCAGAAGGAGAAACCTTCGACGTGGCAAGGCTCTTGCACTCAGGTCAACCGGCAGGATCATTCTTTTTTTCCAATTTGGTTTAGCTTTTCTTGTTTAAGCTTTTATTGTTTGTTTTTTTATTTTATTTCTTTTCCTTGGGTTTTGGTGGTGAATTTACTTTGATCAAGAGTTGAAGGCTTTGACCTTTTTCATTTGAGAGTTTTTCATCCACAAGAAAGACCTTGGCTAAGGGAAGAAATTTCTTTCTTTGAGTGTTTGGAGTGATCTTGATACAAGTGGCACAACCTTGCTCGTGAATTTCTTACTAACTTCTTTTCTCTAATTTTTTGTCACCCCAAAGAGGAAGAAGATGGAGTCTAAGGCATGAATCAAGAAGTTATCAACACAATGGTAGCCAAGAATAGGAGGACGAATGGAAGATGCATCATTTTAATGATAGGCGCCAACATGTGGCAAAGCCTTCTTTACCATTTGTAAAAATTCCTAGTTTTAGTGGGGAAGGTGATCCCAGTATTTACCTAGGATGGGAGGCTAAAGTAGAAAAAATCTTTAATGTACATGAGGTCCAAGATGACCAAAAAGTTAAGTTAGCCTCCTTAGAATTTTTGGATTATGCCATGCAATGGTGGCACAAATCTGTAATGGACATTGGTTTAAACAAGAGGTCAGTCGTGGTCTCTTGGGAGGATTTGACTATTAGAATCTTCCTGCTGGTCTTCTTAATGATTAGAATATGTTGTAAATAATTTGGGCTCACTTGAGGGGTCCAAATAGTAGAATAAGCAAGAGTAGGTCCATATAGCAAATAGGAGGTGAAGTTATAAAATTGGGCCTATGAGAAGTTCATTAGGGTAGGAAGGAAACCCTACCTTCTAGAAGGCTATGGAAGGGGCGACATTGACCAAAAGTCCAACCCTAGGCCGCCCCCTTTCATGGAAATTCCTACCCCTCTCCTTTCTTATTCTACAAGGCTCCTCTTATTATAAATAGGAGGCCTCCCTCATTGTATTGACAAGTTGAATTGAATAGAAGAAAAGTTACTCTGCACAATTTGTGTGTGATGCTAGTGAGGCTTGTTCCTCTTAATCTTTAGTCTTATATTATGAGAATTTGAGAGCTCTCAAGTGGCAGATTCCAACACTTATCTTGGAGTAAATTCATCCTTCAAGTGGCGTGCTCCCTATCTCAAACTCCACTCTCATAAGCTTCCTTATTCCTTCATCTCTTCCTTCCATTTTCATTCCATTATATTCATAAATATGTTCTTGTTTTGATTTCATTATGTCTTTTCGGTTATTACCTTTTGTTCTTGCTTTCCTTGTTTAATTCTGCACCTTATCTTGGCTTCACGTTCATATTATCATTGTCTTTTCCTTTTTCCTTTGTGAAATGAACCTTCACATCTACTTAACCACTTGGTTAAGTTAATGTCCAATGGAGATTTTCTTTAGGTTTTCACTCTTAATTGTCTAAAAAATCTCAATCATAAATCTAAAGTGTCACCTAAATGAACAATCCTAAAATCAACTCACATTAGGGCATTAGGCCCTAACCAGGCTAAATTTGTAAGTTATTTAGGAGTATTAGCTCGATCTAAGTTGACCCCTGACTGGGACTGATGAGCATATACTTATTCACACTCAATAGCTTTAATCATGGGTTATTGGACTATAATAATAAATAAATCCATTATTGTAATTCAGATTCATATAATTGGGTTTATTTGGGCCTTAACTATTATTATTGTTAATTTTGTGTTTTTAGAGTACATTATCCAGAGGAAGCATCTACCTTTGTGAATGGGCCAAATATGCAAAATTGCAACTTGCTTCTTGAACCAAAACAAAAAACAAATTCTAAGGAGAAGAAAGAGAAAATAAAATCTATAATATCTTAGAAACAGAATTGGAAGCAAATCTTCTGCAAAATACAAGAATTCTGGAAAGTTGGAAAGTCGGAAAGTCGGAAACTGTTAACAAAATATAAACTACAATATTTTCCCAAGATCCTTGGAGAAGAAAAACCTATAAAAGGACACAAGCATCAAGGAGAAAAGGATAGCTTCATAGGGTTTTCTTAGATTCTTTTCTTCTTTGTAATTCTTTTGTTTTGCCTCCATATATGGAAGGCTAAACCTTTTTGGTTGATTCTTTTCTAATTCCCCATTGAGTTCTGAGGTTTTGTTCAATAAAAGTTTCGCTTTTTAATTCTCTATAGTAGTTGTTTTAATAGTCTAATCTCCTAGAAAACTTGTTTTTGTGAGAGGTTGTACTTGAACACATGATTGAGAGTCTTCCTTATCTTAAACTTTAATTTCTTAGTTAGTTCACATTGTTCTAATTAATTTATTGGGCGCATGATTTGAGAGAGAGGAGGTAAGCATTCCCATGGAGTATATGCATGGAACAAAGTGGGTACTGGTTAAACCAGTACTGGTGAGTTTCAGTTGAATTAGATTAGCGCATGTTTAATCTGGTTTAGCTCTTTTGGAGGAATGAGAAAAGATTAATCTTTAGAGAACCTGTGAAGAATTCAATGGTGGAAAAACTTGGGGATCAACCACTTTTTATTTGCTATTTCAATCTCTTTTATATTTCCTGCATAACTATCTTAACCACCTTTTTATTATTATTGTTATTACTAACTTTTCATTGCTTGCAGATAGGTTTTGAATTCGGTTAATTGAATCACTATTGGATTTGTTGAGAGACAACTTGGAGTCATCTGACCACAATTATACTATCATCTCTTTATCATCTCTACTATCATATTAATTTGACAACAAAACGACAGCTATCAGGGACCACGTATCACATTGTTCCGGCCGGTTGACCTGGGACGTCTTTGTGCGCAACCTCACCCGTAAGCTAGGGACTCCTTCCCACTGGTTACCTGTGGATTCCTGCAAAGAAGGACAAAAGGGCGCCCTAGCGGCCGTTTGCACTCCGACGCTCAAGTCAGCTAGCAAGAAACACCAAAACTCTACACCTCCGTATCGGAGCACCGTGAATGGCACTCTGAAGGTGGTCAAAAGAAATTGTGTATTGTGTCTCCTTTCTCCCTCTGGCAAACAACCTCTCTCTAGTCCCTTGTCTGTAGCCTCAAGACTCGAGCAAGCAATTAGAGTATACTCTGGGAAAGTCTGCCAAAAGTTCGAACCCCGTTTCCAACATTCAAGGCGCTATTTAAACTACTCTAGCATTTAAAGCGTCTTAAAGCGCATTTAATTATAAAACGTTCAGCGCCTTTAAGACGTTCAAACCGCTTAGGAGCATTTATAGTACCTTAAACGCTCGAAACGTAAACTTTATTAAATAGTTTTAATTACCTTGTACCTGACAAATTGACGTTTCTATTCTGACTTCGCTGCTATTACACGTGGAGGGCCTCACAGCACTGTGACCCCACTTGGGGGTATTTCCTCGTGTGAGTCCTCCTACCTAGGAGTGCATCTCCGCAAGGGGTGACTTTTTGGGTGCCAACTCATGCCCCCAAACATCTAGCCACTCACTTTAAGAGAGTATCTACCTTCCTCTCATACCCTGCACCTGGCTGCCCCGGGCGTGACCCTTCTCATGAGTCGTAACTATCCCAAGGGCGTCTCTGGAGCAGCATGGGCACTTCATGAGTCAGATTGCTCTCCACTGGCGCTATTACTATGGCCTTGATTCCCACGGCGTCACTCCCTCCATGGTCTTTCCTACCCATGGGTATCGGGGAGCAACGCTGCGGTTGCCTTGCTCTTATGACATTTTACCTTGACAACGCCCTATATTGGCGACGCCTACTAGGCGACGCCTTATCTTGGCGACGCTTCCTCTCGGTGACGCCCCGCCTCGGCGATGCTTGCACTTGGCGTCGCCTCACCTAGGCGACGCCTTATATTGAATTTGACCCCGACGTTGACTTTGACCTTGACTTTGTCAACGCCCGGATACGGGACGGTACAGTGAACATTTCATTATATATGTTATTTTATCTTATCATGCAATTCATAATTTATATGTGTATGATGTACTTACAGGAAATAAGGAAGAAAACTCAAATGATTGCACAAAAAAATACTATCCCCCACAGACTGTCTCGGGGAGGTTTTGATTTGCTAGAGAGAAGAATAGTAGAAGAAAAGTTAAAGAGACAACAGGCAGAATCTGGTTCTGCTGAACTTATCTATCCTCCATCCCTTCTTAGTCGACATGAGAAATGGAAGTTGGCTAGAACTAAACTAGGAGGTCAAATGACATCTGAGAAATCATTAGAGATTTCTCTATATATTGTAAGTTCTTAATTACATGTCATATTTTTAGTCTTACAAACTTATCATTACATATTATTATATTAACACATTGTATTATATTTTACAGGACGAGCTAGTGGAGGAAAGCTCCTATGGAAGTTTTGTTCCCAAAGGTTGACATGACATCTTAATCGTGGCCATTGGCACTGAAGAACACCCTCAGCGTGTTCGTATGGTTTGTTTTGGTGTTGGTGTTACACAATGCACAATTGACGATGATTGATCAATTAGTTGCACAATTGACAGAGAGGTTGATTGGACACCTGACTAAGAGCATAAAAGAACAAGTTACTCAAGAGTTAAAAGTTGAATTCGAGCAAAGATATAATCCAGTTGAACTAGTGAATGTAATTTATGCTCGTGGTCAAGCTAGCACCAAAGGTAGCTGTGATATGGAGGACTTTGAAGATGATGACACTGAATCCTCCTATCAGTGCAGGTTATTTGTTGATGGAAATCCTCCTCGTGTAGTGGCCATTGGTAGAGTGTATCCAGGAGGTTCAACCATCCACACTGTACCCATGCATCTGACCTAAATGATAATGCTTAACATATTTGAATGTTGGGAATAGATTTGAAATGTTAATTGCTATCAACATCTGCTCATAATGAAAAAAAGTTTTTATAAATATGCGAGGAATCGATATTTAGGAGACTATCTTAATAATTTTATATGCAAGGAATCGATATAAATGAATTTTATATGGGCATCAATATCAATCAAAGATAAAATATTATTGTTCTCACCGTTTGAATGCCTTTCTCAGGTGATAAGGATCGTGTCTCCTGGTCGTACTGGAATATGGCTCCATTGTGACAGAGGGTGCCCTACCTGTTAATTACACTCCGACGATCAAATAGTTAGGGCTCTTCAAAGGTAGCATTTAGGTCGAGTGTCTTAGAAAACGTACCTTCACTTGGAGATCCACTCCCTCTTTATATCCATCTTTGCAACAACACTTGCTCATGGGAATAAAATCCTAATTGAAAATAAAACTGAGCACGTAAAATAATAACAAAAAACCCACCTGTCATGAGCATCAATTATTCAACATTTTGTTATAAGCGCGCACCCTTATTTTTTAGGGTTATTATCAGCATCTATCAAAAATACTTTATACGTAACCAACATGCAAAAAACAAACATACACGATTATCTATAAGCACATACACACAACAGGCCTTACCCTTACACAGGGTAGCCACATTGTATTCGTTTTCGATGAGCTCCTTCAATTGGGTCAAACCCATGATCTCTACCCAAACTCAAAAGCCGAGTTGACCACTCGCCAACCCACACCAAGGACCGAGCTATTCTCAAGATAAGCCGTTGACCGAGCCCCTGTCCAGCATAATTATCATGCTTTTTAAAATACAAAAGAGTGAGAAGAATATATCCTGATCCCAATTTTTCCAATTGAATCAAACAACTCTTACTTTTAATTTGTAGTAGGGATAGTCTAACAAATAATTGTAAAACTATATTAATCCCTCCATTTCATTTTATCTTTGTCTCTAATGTTGTTCACATATATTAAAAAAAAATATTGAATAGATCTTCTATTATGCAATTTGTTACTCACCAATAATTATTAAACAATATTCTTTAAAACTAAAACATATTTTTTAACTAAAACTAAAACTAAAACATTGTTACGCACTATGGCCTATGTAGAAATTCCTCACCAATATATAATCTAATATCGCTCATTTGTAGTCATTTGCTCATCTAGTTTAGCTAAAAAATCTATTGAGTCTTATGGCTTTAACTGGTAATTTTACTAACACCTTTGTAAAAGTTGTAAAATGTGGATATTCAACCTGTGCATCTAACTACGGTAGAAGTTTGTGATCTTGGTCAATTAATATTTAGTAGTTTTGTTGCTTTAATTATACAAATAATTAGGTCCTAATCATTGCTTCTAAGAAATTTTTGTACAAAAAAGCAAATAAAATTTAATTAATGGATAAATGATAAAATGAGTAAATAACCAAATGTTCTTAGTTTCAAAACCTATGATATTTTACGGAGTTTTCAAACCCATGATATTTTACTAGGATTTTGAAACCCATGACATTTTACAGAGGTTTTGAAACCTATGGTATTTTACGGAGGTTTTGAAACTCATGGTATTTTATAGAGGTCTTAAAACCCATGGTATTTTACAGTGGTCTAAAAACCCATGGTATTTTAGGAGATTTTGAAATTCATGGTATTTTACGAATGTTCTTAAACCCATGGTATTTAACAAACATTTTGAAAGACTTTTTCTATGGTTTAAAAAAAACAGAGATGATTTAGTGGGGAAAACTACAATCCTGAGTAAATGACTTAACAGAGGTTTTAACCCTTGGTAATGTAAAAATAAACCCCCGTCAAAATGATTTTTCTTGTAGTATTAAACGATCTATATAAAATTTTAGGTGAAAAAGACAATACTTAAACAAAAATACTCTTATTTATTACAGAAAATACAAATCTATATTAAAAACAAAAATTAAAAACAAAGGAAACATTTATGAGATACAACTAGTCTAGAAAATCATGAAGAACACACAAATTATCATTCTTCATCCCATAGAGACAAAACAACAACCATGCATCAAAGGCAATGAGTGGTAACAACAATTAGTGATGATAACACAATATGACCACAAAGAGCTTTCCAAGTTGTCTAATAAAGAATAACTAGCAAAAGAGAATGAAAATAAACTATTTTGTTAGAAATTTAAAATCACTTTTGACCACAATAACGACAGTTTTACTATCATCAAATGTGTGTTACTCCCACCTTAAATTGATTACCAAATTGTCATTAATCTTTGGATCATGGTTAATCAATAATCATCATAAAAATTGGATAAATGATGACTATATCGGTCAGTATCGGATGAGTCAGTCACTCGGCTTTGGTGACCAACCGACCGTGTCGAAGTACACTTCAAGGCACTTAATAAATGACAACAACGATAGTTACCAGAGTACTTTGTGAGTCATAATCACGTCCCAAATTATGTGGGAAATATCTCTGAGAAATCAACTAAATACTAATGTTAAATACTGAAAGGTATTAAAGATATTCTTCAGCTATACCAACATACCTATATACCAGTATCTCCCTATAAATCAGGGATCACGATACGCATCAGTGGATAACTGATATTCAACCCATCACAACAAGGTCACATGACCAACACTATAAATAAACCTTTTGCAAAGGTGTAAGGTACACTTTAATCCGTTTACAAATATACACTCTTTACACAGAGTATTTACTTGATCGTCGGAGTACCTTTTTCAGGTCAACCCCGGCCGAACACCAACCATTGAGGAAGGAGACTTGAAGGAAGGAACGAGGAGATCATTAACACGTTAGCAATTGTACAACTAGTTTCAAATATTATTTAGGTCTTATTTACCTATATAGGTACAATGACAATTAACTTAGAACCATTATCATTTTTTTTTATTTCAATACACAATTAATCTTAAAGATGTCACAATCATCTTTTTGGAAGATGGTTCTCTTTTAAGGACAAGAAGAGATAATTCTTGAACAAGTGAACTCAAATTTTTTGTAAGCTACCTCTATTAGTTGGCTACGGTAGCGTTTGTCCTTGGCACTTAATTATTAGTCACTCGCAAACAAGAAATCACCGTGACTTTATTGGTATTATAGTATGGAAGAGATTCTTGTAGATGAAGCAAGTGATAATTGTTAAACAAATTTTGTATTTTACTTCCTCCCAAATCAAGAGATTAAGTTGTGATGGGGTCTCGTATTTAAGTTAAACCTCGTATTTAAGTTAAACCTCGTATTTAAGTTAAACCTTTTTCTGTGACGAAATGTTTTAGTTAAACTTGGTGGCTATATGGATGCACTAAGGTTTAAGAAGTAAACGCCTCAAAGTCATTGTTGGAACAGAACCTGTATCTTTTCAATATATTAATACATGATGGTTCCTTTATAAAATGCACAATGACAAGACATTTCACCGGAAGAAACTGATGTTGAGAGAAAGGAAGTACGGAAGGGGCGAGGAAATGTTAGCAGTGAAACACATTTCAATATATTAATATTTTATTTATTTTTATTTTTATTTTTAAATTTAAAATATTATTATATTACTATAAGTATTTGTTAAATTAATGTTGTTTTAGTGTTATATTACAAAGTTAACTGTGCTTTTTGAAATGCCCAAACAAACAAAATTCTATGAAAAAGTTTATTTTGACACCGAAACACACATTTCTTAACAATTATAATAATGTTTTAAATTAAAAATAAAATAAAAATAATAATTTATTAATATGTAAAGTGTATATATCTTACTGTATATGTACCACCCAAATTTTATTTAGGAAAAGATTTCTTTAAAAAAAAAATAATATATATATATATACTTAACAAGCATTATAATAATATAATAATAGTTTAAATTAAAAAGTAAATACAATGTAATTAAAATATTAATTTATTACTGTATGATATCATAACCTTCTATTTACAGAATTTCTCATCGAAAGATGGTACAAATTTTATTCGATAACTTAGGGAAATTACAGTTGAGTGACACCAGAGAAGCAATAGCCACGATGCCCAATTCCACGACAGTGCTTATTAATGGGCACACAGAATACAAAACACATAGGAAAGAGAAATATACAGCGATTAATAACATGAAACCGACCAAATAGTCTACCACAATTAAGACGATGATATCTCACTCTATCACAATCTCAGACGATGCGGTTTGAGAGTCTTGTAAGTCACCGGCGCAGAAGTTGAACCAGTGGTTTCGGAACTGGGGTTTCCCCTACACGGCACATAGTAGAAAGAACTCGGATTCGGACACGTCGTTTTCCTCTTGTAAAACTGGGAGCATTCATAGGGCGACCTTTGGTTTGGGAGCCCCCGGATGCAATTCTTTGAGACATCCAAAACCTTGGACTTGATCAAACTCCAGCAGGAGGGGCCAACGTCGTTGAAATAATTGTCGGCCAAGGAAAGATTACCATTGTTGCGGAGAGAAGAAATTTGACAAACATTGTCGGGAACACAGCCGTAGAATTTGTTTTGCGCCAAATTGAGATACTGAATGCTCTTCAAGCACCCGAAGGAGTGGGGAATTGGGCCGGTGAGTAAATTTTTACTCACATCAAACACGACAGCTCTTTTTAGGTTTCCAATTTCAACGGGCAAGCAGCCGTCAAACTTGTTCCCGAGGAAGAGAACTTCGGTAAGGTTGGGTGCGTAACCGACGCTCTTTGGAATGGGGCCGGTGAGGTTGTTGTTGGCGAAAGTGAGGTAGCGGGCCGGTGTGTAGCCGAAATTCTGGGGGAGACACTGTGTGAATTGGTTGTTGTTGATGAAGATGACGTCGAGATCCTTCAGGAAGAGTTGGGGGGGAATTGGGCCGGTGAGTTGATTGAAGCGGAGGTCAAGGAAGACTAGCACTTTTGACGTAATCGCGTCGATGGGAAACTGGCCTTTGATTTTGTTGTTACTGAGATCGAGCTCGAAGAAGAAGGGGAATTTGGTGATATCCGTGGGGACCGAGCCGGCGAAGCTGTTAGAGTTGACGTGGAAGAATGTTAACTCGGGTATTTGGTTCACGCCCAAGAGAGATGAGACGGGCAAAGGGCACCCGTTTTGACCCGTCACTCTTGCTCCATTTAAGTCCAGTCCTGCAACTGCTCGCTCTTCTGAGTTTGGATATGAGGCACATCGTACCCCTCTGAAGTCACACGTGTCAGTGTTCTCGTTCCAGTTTTGCGTGTAACATGTCGGGTCAAGAATGAGGGTTTTGAAATTGAGAAGCACGCGACGAGCTCTCTCTAAACGGCTAAGCGGTTTAGGTGGGGGAGGTGGGCATGGAGTTTCAGGGGAGGGAACAGGGTAAGGAGCAGGGGAACCTCCACCACCTATTATAATTTCTAATGTTTCTCTTTTCTCTGCTTCCCCTAATGCTTCGCTCTCGGATTTTGCCACCTCTTGTGCTACCCCTTGAGAAAAATAAAGGTGAAGTAGGAGTGAGGAGAGTAAAAAGAATGAGAAAATGGTCTTGGTCGTTGTTTCCATCTTGGTGATTGAGGAGGAAAGCAAGGTTTTGCTACTCTTATATAGTGTGTTGCTGAAGATATTGGCAGAGAAAAGTCAAGAGGCTTGAATTGGATGGCGGCCAAGATATGCTGCACTCTCGTGAGAAGCTGTTTGGCTTTCTTTTTCTAAGAAAAGACAGTGATTTGTTGTGTTCTGCTGGGAAGCCAACTTGACACGTTCTCCACCTTCTTTTACCCAAATACTTCCAAAGTTGAAATGAACAGGACACCCACCATACACTCATTTTTTCTTTTTCGAATATTTTTGTTGTAAGTTATGCTGTTTATAAGGGTATAAATATGTATTTATTACAAATATTCAATCCTTGGTCATCTTAGCTATTGCTCTATCACACATTCTACATAACATATTTAGATGTAAGTTACGTTATTAGCAAGTAGTGCTATTAATTAATTCAAAAGTTTTAGGTTTATAAAAACCAAAAAAACAACAAAAGTATTATTGAAGGAGTAAAACCAAAATCATATGTATGGGTCAACTAAAATATTAAATCTTAATTACGCAATAAATTCACACCATTATTCGTATAACATTACTCTATCCCTTCTTTTCTCTTTATATCATACCAATCATCTTATCAAAGGGTTCTCTTTTCTTATCCATTTTTTTTTATTGTGCACTATTTTGTTTATTTAAAGTTAGGCATGTTTGCATAGGGTGAATATTAAATAATATTAGATAACAGTTAAAAGTGTATGCAATCATTATATTTATTAAAATTAGTTGTGTGGGTAAAATTGTGTCAAATTCATCAACACTAAGATTATCATATAAACATTTGCCTAAAAATTCATCATTTCATAGAGCTTATAATTGTAAATGTGTCGTGTCATTTTCATAGTGATAATATTGATTGTTATATGCTTTATATTAATATAAATGTTATTTATACATAATTTTATCTTTGTGATTCTAACTTTGACAATTTCATATTCATTTTTGTCTTAATTAAAAGTGTTAAACACACCTGAATAGTGGTAAGATTTTAATAGTGACACAATATACTCCATTTTAATATATCCATATCTAAAAAATGTCACCATTTAATTAATCATTAGGGACATGGTTAACTGGATGCTTTCATTAATTTCGTCCGTACAACCTCTAATGTATAGTATTCGCATTAAGGTACTTTCTCCTCACTCCCGTGTCTTCAAGCTCTTTTTAAGTTCTTTAGGTCAAATAATGGAATGGTTGGGAGGCATTTTGCATGAGACATTTTGATAAAAAAAAATTTCTAAAATAGCAAATTGTACTGGACAAGAGTGATCCTCTGCTCAGAACTTCGGTCTAAGTATTTAGGCATGGTCAATTTGACTTTGGTCCCAAAAGAGAGTTATAGACTCAGTCTATTTTCGTAGGTAAGCCCGGTGGAGAATAATTAAAATAGAGAAAATAATAAGTTTGATCATATATTAATATAAAGTTGATTACTTAAATATATATTGATACATATTAAGCTGTTAGAATAGGATATATGTGAATATATACAGAGCTGATAGTTAAATAAATATATGCATAAAGTTGTTAGTTTAATATATAAAGTTGTTAAATAAGCGGAGAGCACCTGAGAATAAAGAAGATCTTGTCTATATCTACTGCATCATGAAGAAAATCAAGATAAAATGGATTCATATCATCAAAGAACATATGAAAACGTTCATGAGGTTAAGTGACTACCATTATCCCTATGTTGTTTTAATCTCTAAATTTCTGCTCTATTTTGAAGTGAATCTTGAAGATGAAACCTCTGAGTTGGTAAAATCAACACAAGAAGTGAACAATGGTTCATTAAGCAAAATGGGATTCACCAAGATAAATGGAAGATGGGTGAGCAAAGATGGTGATCATGGTGGTTCCTCAAGTGCTGCAGCTGCTGATTTTGATGAAGAAGATCAAGCTGCTGATATGGATATCCACAATGAAGAACAACCTGCAACTAACTTTGATGCTGGAACAAGTGCAGGACATCAAGGAGATGAGGTTCCCTCAATGTCTTCTTTTAAAAGATACATGGTGGATAAACTTGATGGTTTTGCTGAAAATCAAAGAAATCTCCATGATCTTTTTGTGACAAATTTCCAGAGCATTGACAACAGATTCCAGAGCATGGACACTCGTTTTCAAACACTGAATGAACAGATTGAAGCTGTTCAGAACCAGATCTTTGAGCTGCAATATGACAAGGATGACTGAAGAAAAACAACCGGTTGAATGCTCGAAACAACCAATTGTTTTTGCTCTGTAATAGTTTTATTGCTATTTCTTTTAAATTCTGCTTTATCTGAAACAATTTTTGTTTTATCTCTTCTTATAGTCTATTTGTGAAGAAAAATAGGGGGAGAATTTTATGTTGTGTTGTCTTAAAATCTGCAAACTCTATCTGTTTAAATGATTGTTATTTCTGTTGCTACTGCTGATGCTGTATGGTTTACCTTGGTTTGCCTTTTTTGGCTGTTTTTTCTCTGCTGTATTGGTTAAGCAGACTGTTTTTTATCTGCTGTACTGAATAAGCAGAACACAAGTTATGTGCTATTCTAATCTGCTGCCATAGATGTTGTATATTGTTTAAGTTTTGTTTTACAGGAACTGCTTCAAATTCAAACAAGTCCAACACAAGCAATCAGGGATTTGTCTTCATCAAATAGGGGGAGATTGTTGAATCAAGTGTGATCAAAGGCTTTGAAGAATCCAAATCCTAGTGTTTGATGGAAGGCTGAAGTTGCTGCTGTGTTTAGGATAGGATCGGGGTAGTTTATCTATGTAATCCACTCTTTGTTGAATCTAAAGCTAAAGTGTTTTCAAATATTTTAAGTTTAAAGTGTTTTTCAAACTAAGTGAAAAAAACTTGTTGTTTTGTCGAAACAACCGATTGTTTTACTCTTAGGTGTTTTTGAAAAGGTTGAAAACTGTTTTGGTTGGTTGACTTGCTGTCAAACCAAAACAATCAATTATTTCGTGCTTTGAATCGATTGTTTGTTTAAAAATCCTAACATTATTTGTTTTGTTAGTTGAGTGTGCTTTAAATGATTTTCAAACTGGATACGCTCTTGTTTTAAATTCTTTGACCAATCTTTGAAAGCTATAAATAGTTTGTTTATGTTTTATAACAAACAAGGAAAGAAAAACAGATTTGAGTTTTTCAATTTGAGAGAGATTTCTTTCAAGATTTGAACATTTACTATTCAGCTTTGGTTTTCTCAAGAGAGAGTGGAATATGATTACATCTGTATTGATTTCAGTTCATTCTGTAACAAGTGTAATTCGTTCTGAATACTTTGATTTTCATATGTTGTAAGCCAAGGAGTGTTGTGTGCTCTTGAGGTTGTCAAGATCAACATTGGTGTGTGTTGTGCCAAAGCAAGTGTGTTTCTTGAGGTGATCAAGGTCACTTCTTTGGTGGTTTTGTGTGTAATTTGTATTTGATTGCTTAGTGGATTGCCTAGTGGATTCTGGGGACTGGATGTAGCTCTTAGTTTAAGAGTGAACCAGTATAAACTGTTTGTGTATCTCTTTCTTCCCTTAAACTCATTTAAATTCAGTTGTTGTTGATTTGCTGGTATAAACAACCGATTGTTTCGAAGAAACAATCGATTGTTTTTCTGGTGCTTTGCTAAATTGTGGTTTGTTTCTTGGTTATCTAAATTCTTAATCTGGTTTCTTGCAAAGGATTTCATTCTAGCCTAAAAAGTTTGCGAAAACCCCTTTAAACAATTCACCCCCTCTCGTTTAAGGCCATATATTCTAACATAGAGGACTTTGAAAATCATCTCATGGAATTCAATGCCCAGATGATTATCTCTGTAGAAACAGACGTTATCCGTTGTAAGATGTTCATGAGTACTTTTACAAGTACAACCTTACAATGGTTCAGTAGGCTTCCCGATGGTCACATCACCTCTTTCACTCAGTTCTCAAGATTGTTTAGAGAACAGTTCTCTGTAAACTAGGTCAAGCCTCCTATGTTGTATGAACTTTTCATCGTGAGGCAAAGGGAAGAAGAGTCGTTGAAGGTCAAGCCTCCAAACGCACGCTAAAAACGTGATGGTAACCACTTTCGAGTAAGGGATTGCAGCGGGACCATTCAACAATTCGCTTATCAGAAATCCAACAGAGACATTTTTTGAGATACGAGAATGAGTTGTTGATGTGATTCCACTAGCACAATTAGAATGATTCTTGACATTCTTAGGAATCATCTTGAGTTGGTTAAGAGCTAGGCACTTTATCATAGAAATGGATCAAGGTTCTATGAACAAGAACTGATGTGATTCCAATAGCCACATAGAACAAGATTCTTGACACTTTGAGGAATCACCTTGAGCTGGAAAATGTAGAGGCACTTTCTTAGAAGTTGGATCATGGTTCTAAAATCAAGAACTCACCAATTACAAGTACCAAATCCCAAACTCATTTGGATGAACCAAATATTGTCAAATTGAATCAACAAAGGAGAATGAAAAGAAGAGACCGAACAGAATTGAATTAAAAACAAAAGTACCGAACAGAATTAAGAAGCAAACAGAAAATAGGTGCTGGAAAATTAAAGGAACCAAAACAAAAACAACTCAAAACTCAAGGCTACATGAACAAATTGAAGAAGAAGAAAGGAAGGAGAAGAGAATGCTCATGAAGATGGAGGAATGGTTGGATGATCACGCCACTAGAAGAATGGATGCTCCTAGATGAGTGTGCAAGCCGCCACTTGAGGAAACCATGGTCCTTCAAGATAAGACTAGAGTAGAAGCTCAAAAGCTCTCCAAATGCTCACTCCAATTTTGAGTATAGTTTCTTTAGATAAAATCAAATCTGAATTTTACAAAGGAAGCACCTCTATTTATAGCCTAAGGTGCTGAAAAATAGGTGGGAAATTTCAAATAAACTCATTTGAAATTCCCACCAAAAACAAGTCACATGGGAGGTGTGACCTTTTTCTACTATGACACCTCCCAAAAACTACACCTACACCACTCTCCTAAGTCACATGGACAATGTGACTTTATTTTACATTTTCACACACCTTTATTTAATAACCAAACCTCCTAAAACTATACAAGAGTATTTCAAAGCTTGGCCTTGCCCCTCATGGGATGGACTTGGGCTCTTTGGGCTTTGGCCTTCTTGGGCTTGGGCTTGGGCTTTGGGCTTGGGCCTCATCTTTATTTTATTTCTTCTTTTAATTTTGAGAAGACTAGAAGGAAGAACTTCAAATGTGAGGGTGGATGTCCTCTTCCTCCATTAATAAAAGCCTCCTTTATTTGATTCTCATCATACTCCTCGAGTTGGAGAGAATTCGTCCACGAATTCTGAATCCCTGCATATAACAAAGTCAGTTTAGTTTTACAATTAAAAGTGGAAGAAAAATGTAAACATGACTTATCTTTTGTAAACAATGGGATTTCAGAAAAGGAGGTTCTATAAATCGACCAAGTTGGAAAAATTTGTTTGGGAATGATGATATCTTTTGGGAAAAGGCATCTTAAATGGTGAAAACCATTAGGAGGTATGAAATCATCCCTAACACTTTTTAACCAAGATGGTGTTGAAATAGAAACCTTGGGTAATGAAAAAGATAAGGAAGGAAAACACCTTGGAGGTGAAAGGAGAAGACTCATGTCAACTTGTTCTTCTTTGTCTTTTTTATTTTGACTTGTGGGAAGTGGGTGAGTTAGGTCTTGTGTTACCTTGTTTATCTTTAAGATTTGCTTTTGTGGACAATGAAGAGCTATGTGCCCAAAACCTAAACATTTAAAACATTTGATATTTGAAGTTTTGGTAGGTGACTTAGGA
Organism: Phaseolus vulgaris; assembly: GCF_000499845.2. Taxonomy (NCBI): domain Eukaryota; kingdom Viridiplantae; phylum Streptophyta; class Magnoliopsida; order Fabales; family Fabaceae; genus Phaseolus; species Phaseolus vulgaris. The sequence goes on along the minus strand of NC_023758.2, from coordinate 16,395,012 downwards.
GTAGAAAGATTTGTAGTAGAAACTTTGTTTGGAAACATGGTTTGTTTGGAAAAATTGGAAGGACAATTTTGAGTAGACATTTTGTTGGCATCCTTCCTAGAAGAGTTGTAGAAATTATAATCATGAGTATTTTTGAAAGTTGTTTTCAAAAGATAGGATTCTACCTTGATGGCTTGGCGAAACACTTTCTTTAAAGAAGAGTACTCATTTAATTCTACAATTTCTCTAATATCTCTTCTCAAACCACGTACAAACCATTTTAGCTTTGACTCTTCATTAGCATGCATATTCATTTTAGTCAAAGTTGTTTCAAAATCTTTAATGTATTCTTCTACCATCCTATGTCCTTGAGGAAGCCTTTGGAACTTCAACAAGTGTTCCTTCCTAGAAGGAGGAACAAACCTCGCGCGCATACACTCTTTCAAAGCATTCCAAGAAACCACGGGAGGTTTCTTGCGATATATAATGTCCATTACAATTTTATGCCACCATTCTTTGGCATAGCCCAAAAAGGATAAAGAAACTATTCTAAGTTTTTGGTCATCTTGGACCTTATACACATGAAAATAATGATCAACCTTAGTCTCCCATTCTAAATACACATTAGGATCACTATCACCATTAAAACTAGGGACTTTTTTACAAGCAATGTTGAAGACTTGGTGATATCTTTGGTCACGGTTATAGCTCTCTTCATGAGAATGATGGTGATGCCTCCTTCTTCTATGTTCTTCTTCACCAAGGACTGAAGCTTTGGAAGGAGAATGCTGTTTGTAAGATGCACCACTTGAATAGCCAGCCATTTTGCAAATAAAAAACAGCAAACACACAAAAACAGCAAACAAGTTAAGAAACAAAATTAGCAAAAACAGTGAGCTTGGCAATGAAACTGCCGAAGTGAAATGAGGCTGAAAAAAGAGATCACTCTCAAAGAAATAATGTTCTTGCACCAATCTGATCTTGAGGCCTTGGAATCCTCAAATGAAATATGTCAAAGCAAGCACACCAATCTTAAGAGCAAACCACCACAAAACCAAAGAAACAATAAAGACAAACAAGAAAAGGTATAAGCAAGGAAAGGTAATTGCAAAAGGAATACTATATGTAAGACAAACTCAAAGAATAAGAATGAAAGACAATCAAGAAAATAAAGAACTCAATGAGAAAAGTAGGCACACAAAAGAATACCTAAGGAAAAGCACTAGAGTAGATGAAGAAAACAAAAATATTAGCTACTGGAAAAAAAAAAAAAATTTATGCAAACTGTGTTTGATATTCACTGATTTAACTGGAACGTTGTAGAGCGAACTGGATTATGAAATTTATACCACAGAAACTTCAAGATGTTAACTCAATAATGGCACTGGAATCAATTAAAAACAGTAAGCCAATTGAGAGAAATAAATTTTTTAAAATCACTGCCAGATTACCGTATTTTTTTCAGCAGGAATGTACACTTTTTTTATTTTATTTATCATTTTTTGTGTACTTCATATTTTTGAATGATTCTTTTTTCTATTCTTTTCTAACACTTTGAATATCTCAAATCCAGAATTTCAGAATTTTACAGTACGTAAATCAGTTGCAATAAGGAAAAACAGTAAGCACTCTTTTCAGAAACAGAGGAAACCTAATAGGAATAAAAAAAACAGAATGATGAACTAGCAAAGACATAATAGAAAATGATGTATTGGAACTTGTATAGGTCTAGAATACAAGTATGAACTCAATTCTAAAAAGAAAATGCACAAAGGATCAACATCAATTCAGAAAATTATATGACACCAAAGCAAGAAACAATCAAAACAATAAAAGTACTACTAGAAGTAATGACATATATGGAATAACATGACTAAGACACAACTTGACATGATTCAAAAATTAAAAGACACAACACAAATTGTAACAAATGAAAGGAAGCTTAAGGTAAACTCTAGGAAGGATAATGCCATTCCAAAAGAGCAACCATACTCATAAGAATTATGAGTGCCATAAACCTTTCCTCAAACACTTGGAGCAAAAGAAAAACAGCAAGAAAACTCAATTAAAATTCTAAAACAGAAACTTAAATTGCAAGAAATTAAAAAGAGCTCTTGAAATAAAGTGCACACAACTCAACAATTAAACAAGAATGAACCTAAGACTCATGATACCACATGATGTGATTCCAATAGCCACATAGAACAAGATTCTTGACACTTTGAGGAATCACCTTGAGCTGGAAAATGTAGAGGCACTTTCTTAGAAGTTGGATCATGGTTCTAAAATCAAGAACTCACCAATAACAAGTACCAAATCCCAAACTCATTTGGATGAACCAAATATTGTCAAATTGAATCAACAAAGGAGAATGAAAAGAAGAGACCGAACAGAATTGAATTAAAAACAAAAGTACCGAACAGAATTAAGAAGCAAACAGAAAATAGGTGCTGGAAAATTAAAGGAACCAAAACAAAAACAACTCAAAACTCAAGGCTACATGAACAAATTGAAGAAGAAGAAAGGAAGGAGAAGAGAATGCTCATGAAGATGGAGGAATGGTTGGATGATCACGCCACTAGAAGAATGGATGCTCCTAGATGAGTGTGCAAGCCGCCACTTGAGGAAACCATGGTCCTTCAAGATAAGACTAGAGTAGAAGCTCAAAAGCTCTCCAAATGCTCACTCCAATTTTGAGTATAGTTTCTTTAGATAAAATCAAATCTGAATTTTACAAAGGAAGCACCTCTATTTATAGCCTAAGGTGCTGAAAAATAGGTGGGAAATTTCAAATAAACTCATTTGAAATTCCCACCAAAAACAAGTCACATGGGAGGTGTGACCTTTTTCTACTATGACACCTCCCAAAAACTACACCTACACCACTCTCCTAAGTCACATGGACAATGTGACTTTATTTTACATTTTCACACACCTTTATTTAATAACCAAACCTCCTAAAACTATACAAGAGTATTTCAAAGCTTGGCCTTGCCCCTCATGGGATGGACTTGGGCTCTTTGGGCTTTGGCCTTCTTGGGCTTGGGCTTGGGCTTTGGGCTTGGGCCTCATCTTTATTTTATTTCTTCTTTTAATTTTGAGAAGACTAGAAGGAAGAACTTCAAATGTGAGGGTGGATGTCCTCTTCCTCCATTAATAAAAGCCTCCTTTATTTGATTCTCATCAAGAACTCACCAAAACTAGTGCCAAAACACAAACTCATATAGAAGTTCCAATTATTGTCAAATTGAACCGAACAAAAAGGCACAAAAGCTAAGCAAACTGAAATTGAATGCTGGAAATTAAAATGAACCGAACAAAAAGCTGGAAAATGAAGAAGAAAGATGAAGAACAGCAAGGCACCATAAAAGAACCGAAGCAACACAAATAAAATGAAACTGCCGAACCAAATTCAACAAGGAAGTATGGTTGGATGGATGGATGATCACGCCACTAGAAGGATGGTTGCTCCTAGATGAGTGTGCTGCCGCCACTTGAGGACACCATGGATCCTTCAAGATGAGACTAGAGAAGAAGGCTCAAAAGCTCTCCAATGATCACTCAAAATTTGAGTATAGTTTCTTTTCTCTCAAATTCAAATCTGAAATTTACAAAGGAAGCACCTCTATTTATAGCCTAAGGTGCTAAAATGCAAGCTAAACAATTTCAAATTTCCCCCCTAAATCATTCTAGAACCGGCGCCTATTTACAAGGCATGAGGAAGGTGTGACCTCTTCCTTCACTTTGGCACCTCCTATTCTACTCCTACACCTATCTACTAATACACCCCCTCCTAAAGCTCCTAACTAAAGCCTAAAAGATGCTATAACAAAAGAGGTTTCTAATGTTTCCCTCTAAGCACCTTCAACCAAAGAAATTACAAAAAGAGAAAATAAATGTCCCCTAGCTCCTAAAGCTTTGAACATGCTTCTTGTAAGCCTTTGAGGTGGGCTTTGACCTCCATGGGCGTCCTCCATTTGTGCCTCTACCTCTTCTTGATCTTGTTGATTGGCCTCCATGTCCTCTTGAGCTTGATCTCCATCAGTTGTTGCCCACATTGAAGCAAAGGAGGTTGTAGTTAGAAATAATGGCAGCTCGCATTCAAGGCAACCTAGGCCTAAGGAGAGCATCTGAGCCCGACCCTTGCGGGTTACTGAAACCTCGGTCGAGAAGAGGATTGGCTCGAGGTACGTGCCATACGTAGCCAAGAGAAATGAACCCAAGACGAAGGCTGGGAGAAGTCCGTAACTCAAGCCCAGTTCCCATTATCATATAGGGAATTGCTAAGCATGCCAGGGGTAGTGGGCAAGCTGAAGTTTCCCAAGAAGACACACTACACCATTTTTTACCTTAGTCAACACATAAAAAAGGTTGCTTAAAGTAGGAAAAGCATTGCCTTAACTTTAGGCAACGCTTTGGCAACGATTTTTCAAGCGTGGAATATGCAGCCGTGGGCTTAGGTTTAGGAAACACTTTTTTGCAGTCGTTGCCTTATTCTGGTAGAATAGGCAATGCTTTTCGAAAAAATATTAGGCAACGTTTTTTCTCATGATGTTTAGAAAACACATTTTTAGTGTTGCCTATTGTTTAGGCAACGCTTTTTTAAATGTTGTCATTGGTAAAAGCAACACTTAGATGTTTCTTGTCTTTTTAGGCAACACTTATGTACATGTTTTCTGTCTTTTAGGCAACACATTTTCAATGTTGCATATTCATAAAATAAGCAACGTTTTTTTTCATAATGTTTAGACAACACTTCTTTAACATAGAAAATTATGAAATAGATCTTAGTTTATAAAATTACGCGATAGGAAACATTTTCAAACCTCTTTAAAACATAATTGCACATTTAGATCATATATATAATTTTACATTTAGACCACATTTATAATTTAACCAAGAACAATGTATATAATATAAATATTTCAAATGTGCAAGTTGCATATTCCATTGTATACCAAAATAGTAGAAGTTGTAATCATTAAAACTAATTAGAGTTGTGAAATCTCTCAATCTACATTTCTTCAATCGATCATAAATCTTTCTCATATCCAGTATCTGTATTATCTTGACATCCGTCCTGGAACAATTAAACAAAATGTACAAAATTTTTAAAATATTATCAAGTTTATAAATAAAATAAGATAAATGCAAATTATATATTTATACTTGGTCCAAATAATCTGATATGATTCCAATAACAAGATGTAGATGATTCTTTGACATTTTATGGAATCAACTTGAGCTGGAATATGATTAGGCACTTTTCTAGAATTCGATCAATGTTTTATCATTCAAGAACTCACCAAAACTTAAGTAACCAAGTCAAAACTCATATGGAAGTCCATTTCTTGCCAATTGTTTTAAGAGTTCATATGAACATGGAGATGAAAGAAAATGATGGAAAAGAGAGAAGACTTATGTGGTTGAAGAACTTGGTTGATGAACACGCCACTTGAAGTGTGAAAGCTCCAAGATAAGTGTGAATTGCCGCCACTTGAGGAACCAAGGCACTCAAGATGAGACTAGGAAAAGGAGAAGGCAAGTTCTCACTCACTCAATCACCAATTTGGGAGAGTTTCATTACTTCAAAAATCAATTCTATTATTTGAAGGACCTAAGCCCTGCTTTTATAGGAGCAAGGGCCGGTCATGAAGCTTTACAAAGCTTGCACCACAAGCTAACCAAAAGTCCCTTTCATGTTACTCACTTTTAACGCCTATAGTGAGACATGAAGAGTCACCTTCTAGAAAATTCTAAACTAAAGCCTAAAGATGCTTTACAAAAGAGGTATCTAATGTTTCCCTCTAAGCACCTTCCTAAACACTATTCTATATTATTTACAAATTTATACAAAAGAAACTATAAAGAGAGACATTAATTGAAGCCTATTCTTGAAAGCTTGTAGACTTCTTTGGCTTTAGGCTTGGTCCTCTCATTATTTTATGTCTTCTTTAAATTTTGAGAAGACTAGAAGGAAGAACTTCAAATGTGTGGGTGAATAACCTCTTCCTCCATTAATAAAAGCCTCTCCTATGTGATCTCCATCATACTCCTCGAGTTGGAGAGAATTCGACCACGAATTCTGAATCCTTGCATATAATAAAGTCAGTTTATTTTTACAATTAAAAGTGGAAGAAAAATGCAAACATGACTTAGCATTAGTAAGCAGTGGGAGTTCAGAAAAGGAGGTTCTATAAACAAACCAATTTGGAAAAATTTGTTTGGGAATGATGATATGTTTTGGTAAAAGACCTCTTAAATGGTGAAACCGATTAGGAGGTATGAAAAAATCATCCCTAACATTTTTTAACCAAGTTGGTGTTGAAATAGGAACCTTGGGAAATGAAAAAGATAAAGAAGAAGAAGACCTTGGAGGTTCCATGTGAGGCATAGCACGAGTCAACATGATGGATTTTGTGGATAAAGTGGTGTGACTCGATTTAGTACTTACTTCTTTTTCTTTCTCATTTTCTCTTTTAGTTTTCATTTTTATTTTGTCCTCATGAACCTCTTTGGGAGATAGAGGTTTTAAGATAACCTTGCGCCCTTGGAAGGAAAAAGACATTGTATTGGATAGGCCATCATGTAAAACATGTCTATCAAATTGCCAAGGCCTTCCTAAAAGAAGATGAGTTGCTTCCATGGGTACAACATCACATAAAACCTCATCTTTATACTTTCCTATTGCAAAGTTAATGAGGACTTGTTTGGTAACCATTATTTCACCTTCGGTACTTAACCATTGCAATTTATAAGGCTTGGTATGAGAGATAGTGGGTAAGGCTAACTTCTCCACAACTCTTGTACTAGCCACATTAGTGCAACTACCCCCATCAATAATCAAGAAACATAACTTGTTGTTGATAAGACAACGGGTGTGAAAAATATTTTCCCTTTGGGTATCTTTCAAAGATTTTGGAATTGTTCCCAACATACGCCTTATCATCAATAAGTCACCTTCACAAGGAATTTCGCTTTCAATCTCACTTGATGGCTTAGAAGGTGAAGAATGCCTAGATGAATTGGAATCATGCTCACTAACTACTACCCCATTATTCACAAACATATTCCTTTTAGAAGGAAAATTAGAAGCTATGAGACAAAATCCCAAACATTTAAAACATTTCTTACTAAACGATTTGATGGGTGATATATGAGTAGAAGTAGAAGGCTTAAACTCTTTAGGTGTGAAAGAAGAATCCTTAGAAGGAAGGTTTGAAAAAGATTTTTTATTTTTCCAAGAGTTGTTGTAGTAACCATCATTGGGAGAGTTTCTAAAAACATTTCTCTTAGCAATTTGGGCTTCAACCTTCATTGCAAGATGAACCAAAGATCCCAAAGATGAATACTCTTGAAGTTCAACAACATCTTGAATATCCCTTCTTAGGCCACTTACAAACCTAGCTATCATAGCTTCCTCACTTTCTTTCAAATTAAATTTAAGTAAAAGCGTTTCTAACTCCTTAAAATAGGCATCCACACTTAGCGTGCCTTGTTGAAACCGTTGGAGCTTCAACATGAGGTCTTTCCTAAAGTGTGGTGGCACGAATCTAAAGCGCATACACTTAACCAAATCGTTCCAAGAGACCACGAGAGGTTTCTTGTTGATCCTGCCTGTTGACCAGAACGCTGGAGCTTTGCCTCGTCAAACTTGGATCGACGTGTGCGCCGCGTTTGCCTCCGTCCTTCGCCGCGATCCACCTCAAGAACCTGCAAAAGAACAGAACGGCGCCGCTGCGGCCGATCGCACTCCAACGCCCAAGTCAGTGACCGAACCACCAATTACTAAGAGTAACACTCAAGAACTCTCAAGGAACCGTAAACCAGTTCTCTCTCAGTATACTCAAGAACTCGCAAGCGTAAAGAAGACAATCTGAACGTGCGTACCTCAGAAGTTCGTTGGGAAACCCTTATATACCTGGACACTTTCTCTCTCCTGGCAGTTACACATCTGGACACGTGGCTCGCATCCAGCTGTACACGTGCCATAATCTGGAGCCTCCTTGACTTGGGCGCTGCTTCTGACTCTCTTTTGGCTAAGTTACTTATGCATGATACTACTCAGTGCATAGTTGTCTTGGAGCGCGATCTCTACTGGGATTGGCGAGTTAGGGTGCCTTCGTATACACCTTCCCTGTGGTCTCGTCGGCCGCCTTCATGATCTGCACTGCCTGTTTCACCGTGTATGCTCAAGCAAGCTGTCCCCCGACCTCATCCTCTGGCCAGCTGGGAAATGTCTATCTGCCTTCATCTCCGGCGATGTCCTTGTTTCGGCGATCTCTGATCACTTGGTCGCCTGGGTTTACATCTGGCGACTTCATCTTTAACCCGGTGACCGCCGGTTCTGGTGTGCTGGAGATCGGAGCACGCCAACTTAATAACTGGCGACTACACGAGCCCGCCGACCTCCTTCCCTTCTGCCAACCTGGCGTCTCATCAACACGCCTATACAGTAGCTTGATGCCACGTCATCACTTCCGACTACCAGGGCGGTACACAAGCCCCCAGTCTTAAGCGAAGACTTGTCCAGCGAAAAGACTAAAGGAGTCACGTCAATACCGATCTACGTGGCGCTAGCGCAGAATTCCAAGCGGTTGTACTTTCTGCTTTCCTGACGCTCCACCAACCACTCCTCCAATCGCTCGACACGTGGCTTCATCAACAGTTACCTTTAATTGCCGTTTGCGCTTCTCAAACCCATTCGAAAAACCCTTAAACCCATTTCACTTCACTGTTCCATCACTTCTTCGTTCTCTCAGATGCTTCAACTTTCTTCTGCAAAAGCTCACGACGTTCTTCAACCTCCTGAATCACCAACTTCCTTCATCACTCTTCCGATCATAAAAAGGTACTCCCTTTACTTCTTCTGCTGGTTTTTCCTGCATTTTCACCGATTCGCATCATCCATTAACTGTCTGGTGCATACGCTGTGGGTTGTTTTTTCTATTTCTCCTTTCTCGTAACTTAGGGCTTCGTCTTCGTTACAACGAACCTTCGTTCGTTCGTTTTTCACCCTTCTTTCACGATCGAGTCAGCCTCTGCGAACCCTGATCACCTTTTCTTTTCTTTTTCCTCTGCAGCTTCCGCAATGGCTCGCTCAAAGATCACCCCAAATCCTCCTCCCTCGTCACGAAACCCCTCATCTCAAGCACACAACCCACCGCGAGCACGTGGTGCTTCTTCTTCTCAGGCTGAGAGGCCTGCACCCTCCCGCCCTAACCTGGCTCAGGCTACTCCGCCCGTCGCCGGAGGAGCCTCCGTTCCTTCCCCAGACTTCAAAAAATTATACCCATGGGCCACCCCGACCTTGCTGAAGGAAACCTCCTCAGTAAACTGTTGGGGCGGTTCTTCGATTGACGAAAGGGGACGAGCCTCACCTGTCATTCCACAAGGAGCACGACGACAAGATGATGGTGCTACCTTGCCCCCCCGACATGCCAGTGTGCGCCGATGACAAAGGGAACAACGACGGGTTGTTCTGCTTCGTCTACACCACTCTGTTCAAGAAGGTGAAACTTAGGTTTCCCTTCACTCGTTTTGAAAGGGAGCTTCTTATCGAGCTCGACATCGCCGCTGCCCAGCTCCATCCCAACAGCTGGGCGTTCGTGCGGGCGTTCCAGATCATGTGCGACCATCTGGGGTTGCCAGTGTCAGTGGAAGTTTTTCTCTTTCTTTTTGAAGCCAAGCACCCAGGAGACCGCCTGTGGGTGAGTCTTAATGGGATTGCTGGGAGGTCGATCCTCTCTATCTTCCAGCAATCTTACAAAGACTGGAAGGGCAAGTTTGTCCAGGTGCGCCCAAACGACAAGGACGCCTCACTGCTCGACGGTTTCCCCTTGTATTGGGTAAACAAAGGGACTAAGGAGTCCAAAGGCAGCTTCAGGAGGCCAAGGAGTCCGGACAGCATGGGTGCTTTGGACAAGGATTTGTGCTTCTTTTGGAAAAGCGTGGCAGACGCCAACATTACCGTCCTCACTACCATGCTCATCTCCTTCGAGTTCTTCGAAGATCAACTCGAAGTTCGCATAGGTTAGAACTCGCCTTAGTATCTAAGTCATTACACTTGTCGTTATTTCTGCTAACTGTTTCTGGGCGTCTTGTGTGTTGTGCACAAGACTTTGGTTTTATTTTCTGCACCACTTATCTGCTTTTGTTGCATATGTGACTTATGTGTTTACCTTCCTCTCTGAACTAACCCATGTATCTTTGCATTATGCAGATCGTATGTTGGGCCAGGGAAAATTAGCTGAACTGAGGGCGCTCGCCCGAGCCCACGGGTTGGCATCGGGTTCCCAAACCGTGCCAAACTCGGTGGTGGAGATCGCCGCCGCACAGGGCAGATCGCCACCCAAAGGCCCAACTCCTCCCGAGGCCCAACCCGCCAATCAGCGCAAAAAGCTTATCCTCAGGAAACCAAAGAGGAAAGCCCCCCAAGTAGTCCATGAGGAAGAAGAAGACGATGAGGTGACTGAAGATGGCCTCATCACCAAGAGGAAGAGGGTGGCGCCTTCTTCACCATCTGCTCCACCTCCTCCTCCAACATCAACACCACCTTCCACACCCGCTCCGCCTCCATCGCCGCTTCCTCCACCAGCTCCCACCTCGCCAGTCCAAGCGGTTCCTCTGGCGTCCGCACTTCCTGTGGTTGAGGCCCCCGAGCCTAACTTCATGGAGAACCCCCGAGCGCCTCCACGCCTTATGTATCAGCTGGAGGGGGTCCTCCTTCAAACGCCTCAACCGCAAACGCTGCACCAGTCGGGGATGAAGGTGCTCACAACTCTCCAATCCTCATCACTGAATCCCCGACGTCGCCACCACGCCAAGAAGCACCCAAAGAACAACCAACTCAAGAAGGTGGCGGCGAGAACCAACAACAAGCCGACCCGGTGCCTCCACAAGCAAACCTCTCTCTTGAGGTCAAGAGGGTGTGGGAGCCCTTCTCAGCAAAACTGAAGATGATGGCGGAGGATTTCCCCTCCATCATATCTAAAGCTGTGGAGAGTTCCACCAGGAAGCTCCAGGATGACCTCTTCGCACTCCGAACTGAGAAGAGCACCATAAGGATTGAGGCGGAGAGGTTATCCTGCAATCTAACACTCGCCGAGATCGAACACTCCCGAGTTGAAGATGCTATGAGCACCGAGCTCCGGGTGGCACGCAAGGAGGCCACTGATCTACGCCATAAGGTGCAGCTCTTGGCTCAAGAGAAGATTGAGCTGGAGAGCAAGCTGGTACCTTATCGCCTCAAAGTGGCTGACCTGGAGGCGTTGATCAAAGCTGACGCCGCCAAGGTAAAGAACCTCGAGAAAAGGTCAGCCGATCGGGAGGTCTTCTTGGGGAAGGTGGAGAAAGAAAGAGACGACACCGTGGCCAAGCTCGCTGAAGCCAACGAAGAAAACGGGAAGATCGCTGCAGAACTGGCCCAGGTGCAGGCAGAATCCAAGAAGGTTGCTGAAGACCTTCTTCAAGCTCGGGAAACCATTGAAGAACTTAAGAAACAAGCTGAAGAGCTGAAACAACAGAACGAGGGGCTAAAGAAACAGATCGAAGAACTTGAGCTGAGCTCTGCCCAGATTCTTGCTGCTGGATTCGAGGCCGCCCGGGAACAGTTCGCCTGCCTGTACCCCGACTTGGATCTTACCATGGTGTCTCTTAACAATGAGGTGGTGGACGGGAAGGTTGGTCCCTCTGAAAATTGATTGCTTCCCTCCATCCAGGACTCTTATGCTTTCTCCTTACACATAATTGTAATAGATTTTCCCTTTTTCTGTACATGTACCTCGAACTGATGTTTACTTTGTGATAAAGTCTTTGCTCTTCTTCTCATAGTGTCTGCTTCATCTCTTGTATAATTTACTTCAATGAAATTAACTTAGTAATTTCGTAAGCGCAAATGTATACTTAACTGCTTCGAACCGCCGACTTTCGAACCATAACACTTTAACAACTTGCAACTCCAAGGTAACGAACCTTAGGATAAAATCGCTCTTCAAATAACGAACTTCAACTCAACTAATGGCTTAAGGCACAGCTCACCCGATCTGCTTCATCAAAACGGGTCTTTGACTTTCTCGCCGTTGCTTGAATTTCTCCTGGTCGCCAAAGACTCTTGGCGATTCCAGCTTCCTCTTGCCTTCTCAACTTGGCCATTGTTCCTTTGTCTGGGGGTAGAGGCGCCTTTCGGATCCTTCTCTACCTCCCTGAGCTTCAGAACAAGAGGCCGGGTGGCTAGGCGTTCTCTTCGAACCTACCTTAGCCGCCCTCCAAACTTCTTCCACCCTTTACACCATACCAGAACTCGTTCGGGACGAGAAGGATTTTATCTTGCCTGAACTCGCTCATCGGCGAGAAGGTCTTTAACTCGCCTGAACTCGCTCATCGGCGAGAAGGTCTTTATCTCGTGCCTCTACATTGCCCCAGGGGTTACATCTCCTCTCCCTCAGAAACACTGAGGACTTTTTGCTGGTGCCTCTACATTGCCCCAGGGGCTACATCTTCTCCCCCCCAGAAACACTGAGGACTTTTTACTGGTGCCTCTACATTGCCCCAGAGGCTACATCTTCTCTCCTCTGGAAGCACTGAGGACTTTTTACTCTTCCTCGCCTGCACTCGCTCGACGGCGAGGAGGTCTTTAACTCGCCTCAGAACACGCGAGGGCGTTGAGGTCTTTTAACTGGTGCCTCCGATCGCCGAAAGACGATGAGGACTTTAACTTTAACTGATGCCGCCAATCGCCGAAAGACGATGGGGACTTAGAAACCTTTTAGAAAGCATGCAATATATCTTTAACTTGCCTTAAATCACATATAAGTGACAAGGTCTTTCTTCAAAACTTTTGGAAAACAACAAGCATGCAATCTGAAACACCTTAAACTTCGAAAACTCTTCTTTATTGGGTGGCCTCATTAAAAACCCTCCTTAGGGAAAAAAGAGTGCCCCCTTCAAACTGTTTTAACAGAAACATTGTAATATAACTTTGTGTTCGTCTTTACTTACAAAGTTCTTAACTGTAATATAACTTGAGGTGCGTGGCGTTCCAAGTGCGAGGAATCGCCCCTCCTTCCAATGTTTGCAAGCGGTAGGCGCCGTTCCCGAGCGCCTCGGTTATTCTGAACGGTCCCGTCCACTTAGGCGACAGCTTATTCTCTATCTCGTACTGGTGGGCTTTCCTCATCACCAGGTCGCCCTCTCTGAACTGTCTTGGCATCACCTTCGAGTTATATCTTCGTTCAATCCTTCTCTTCACCGCCTCAGCTTTTAATCTCGCCTCTTCCCTGACCTCATCCAGTAGGTCCAGGTTCAACCTTCTCTCCTCATTCGAGTCTTCCTCCACGAAGTTCTAGAATCTCGGCGAGCTCTCCTGGATCTCTACTGGAATCATTGTGTCGCACCCATAAACCAAGCTGAACGGGGTCTCATGGGTTCCAGACTGCTCGGTGGTGTGGTACGCCCAAACTATACGGGGTACCTCCTCAGCCCAACTTCCTTTGGCTTTCTCTAGCCTTCTCTTCAAACCTCTTAGCAACACCCGATTGGCTGACTCTACTTGACCATTCGTCTGAGGGTGCTCGACGGATGCAAACACTTGTTGAATTCCCACCCCTTCGCACAGCTTCTTCAACAGGTGACTTGCAAACTGAGTCCCATTCTCCGACACCAGGCGCTTGGGCACACCGAACCGGCACACAATGTTCTTCCACACGAAACCCTCAATCTTGTGTGCGGTGATCTGGGCCACTGGTTCTGCTTCGATCCACTTGGTGAAATCTTCAATCGCCACCACCAAGTACTTCATCTGCCTGATCGCCAGGGGAAACGGTCCCAGGATGTCGATTCCCCATGTATGAAACGGCCAAGGGCTGTAAATCGACTTCAACTCCTCGGGAGGCGCCTTGTGCCAATCGGCGTGCTGTTGGCATTGTTTGCAGCACGGCGCATACCTCTTGCAATCTTCTCTCATTGTTGGCCAGTAGTAACCTGCACGGAGAGTCCTTGCGGCCAGAGCTCGACCCCCGACGTGGCTTCCGCATATCCCTTCATGGAGCTCTGCCATAATTCTTGTACATTTTTCCCCGTGCACACATTCCAGGAGTGGGTGAGTGAACCCAAACCTGTACAGCTCGCCATCAATCATTGTGAACTTGCTAGAATTCTTCTTTATCTTCCTAGCCTCCGTCGGATCCAGCGGGAGAAGGTCATCCGCCAGGCATCGCTTGTACTGTGTTACCCAGGTGTCTGGCTCATGCGTAGCGCAGACCTGCGTCATGTTCACCCTCTCCCCCCGACATGCTTTTATTCTTGGCGACCTCAAAGTCTCTTGAGTCAGGGACCTATGACTTCTCGCCGCTTTCTCCGTCGACTTGCTTATCTGAAGAACCAGGTGATCTGCCACAAATGCTCTCGACGTCTTCAGAGTTTCTTGAATCACCGTCCTCTGCCTACCCCCCTTGCCTGAACTGGCGAGCTTAGCTAGCAAGTCAGCTCGGGCATTCTGCTCTCAGGGCACATGCACCACTTCAAAGGAGGCAAAGGAACTCTTCAATTCCTGTACATACTCCAGGTAAGCCGCCATTTGTGGATCTTTAGCCTGGAACTCGCCTGTTACTTGTCTCGTGACCAACAGCGAGTCACTCTTAGCCATCAGCACCCTGGCTCCCATCTCCTTAGCCAGCAAGATGCCGGCGATCAGCACCTCATATTCTGCTTGATTATTGCTGGCCTTGAAGGCAAAGCTCAAGGATAGTTCGATCAGCACGCCGTTGGGTCCCTCCAAGATGACTCCAGCACCGCTACCCTGCTGGTTCGATGATCCGTCCACCGAAAGCACCCAACGAAAATCATCCCCCTCAACTCGTGCTGCTTCAGACGAGAGCTCGACCACGAAATCTGCGAAGATCTGCCCCTTGATCGGGCCTCGGGGCTCATACTTAATATCAAACTCCGACAGCTCCACGGCCCACTTCACCATCCTCCCAGCAACGTCGGGCTTCTTCAAGACCTTCTGGATGGGCAAGTCGGTCATCACCAGTATCGTGAAGCTATGGAAATAGTGGCGCAACCTCCTCGCCGAAAATACCACAGCCAGCGCAGCCTTCTCCAGGGCCTGATATCTCGTTTCGGGGCCCTGCAGCACCTTACTAACAAAGTAAATAGGCTTTTGAGCCTGATCTTGGTCCTGGTCGAGCACCGCACTCACCGCCCTCTCAGTTACAGCAAAATACAACCTGAGAGGGGTTCCCACCAGCGGTTTGCACAAAACCGGCGGGCTCGCCAAATACTCCTTCAGCTTGACGAAGGCTTCCTCACATTCCTTCGTCCAGGAAAACTTGTTATTCCGCCTTAAGCACTGAAAATATGGATGACCCTTCTCTCCGCTAGCTGACACGAAGCGAGACAGGGCGGCCATCCGACCTGTAAGCTGTTGTACTTCCTTCACAGTGGTCGGGCTCCTCATCGCCAAGATGGCGGCACACTTATCAGGGTTGGCTTCTATTCCTCTCTCAGTTAAGAGGAAACCCAAGAACTTCCCAGCCTCCACGCCAAAGATGCACTTCTCCGGATTCAGCTTCAACCTAAACTTGGCGATCGTAGTGAACAACTCTTCCAAGTCCGCAACATGCTTGCTTTTCTCTGGCGAGGTCACGACCATGTCATCCACGTATGCTTGCACATTCCTTCCCAGCATTGGTGCAAGGACCCGATCCATCAACCTCTGGTACGTGGCCCCCGCGTTCTTCAGCCCAAACGGCATCACCTTGTAGCAATAGCACGATCTCTCGGTCATGAAGGCAGTCTTCTCTTCATCCATGGGATGCATCTTGATCTGGTTATACCCCGAGAAGGCATCCAGGAAACTTAACAACTTACACCCTGCAGCACTGTCCACCAGGGCGTCTATGCTTGGTAAAGGATATGAGTCCTTCGGTCAAGCCTTATTCATATCAGTGAAATCGACGCACATGCGCCATTTCCCGTTACTCTTCTTCACCAGCACGACATTGGCTAGCCAATCGGGGTACTGTACCTCCCTGATATGGCCTGCAGCGAGGAGTTTCTGTGTTTCGTCTCTAATCGCCTGCCTCCTCTCCTCATTGAACTTCCTTCTCCTCTGCCGCACTGGTCTCACCAAGTTGTCCATCACCAAATGATGGCACAAGAAGTCGGGATCGATCCCGGGCATGTCCGAAGCGGACCATGCAAACGCATCCAGATGCCGCTCTATCACCTTGGCGATCTGGTCCTGGAGCTCAACCTCCAGAGATCTTCCCAGCTTGAAGATCTTTCCTCCGATCTCTCTCTCGAGCCACTGCTCGACAGGTTTTGGCCTGGTTTCTCTGGCGATCACCGCCCTGGCGATCCCCAGCTCCCTCGCTTCCTCAGGGCGATTCCTTGCCTCTTCTTCCTCTAAACCGGCGTTCCCCTCCCCCAGCTCAGCGTCCACCATCACTACGTCACTTCCGGCGGTCTCTTCTATTACTGTCGATCTGGGCTTCACACCAGGAGGCGGGGTGGTTGTCACGTAACTCACAGACCTTTTGTTTTTCAGGCTATTCTCATAGCACTTCTTTGCTTCTTTCTGGTCGGATTTGATGGTGATCACCACCCCCTCCATAGACGGCAACTTCACCTTCATGTGCCGGGTCGACGGTATAGCGCCTATTCTGTTGAGCGTGGGTCTTCCCAGCAGAATGTTGTATGCTGAAGGGGCGTTTACGACAAGGTATTTGATTTTCTCTGTTCTCGAACCCGCCTCATTTGTAAACGTAGTCCTCAACTCGATGTACCCCCTGACCTCCACCTGGTCACCAGCGAAACCATACAAACACCCTCCATAGGGCCTCAGCTGGTCAAGGGGTAGCTCCAACTACGTGAAAGTCGGCCAGAACATCACGTCTGCCGAGCTTCCTTGGTCCACCAGAACCCTGTGGACCTTCCTTCCTGCTGTGATCAGTGAGATGACTATGGGGTCGTTGTCAGGAGGCACAACGTCCCGAAGATCTTGCTTGGTGAACGTAATGTCCACATCCGGCGAGTGGTCTTCAAACATATCCACCGTCATCACAGACCTGACATACTTCCTCCTCTGTGATGCGGTGCACCCACCACCCGAGAAACCTCCTGCGATGGTGTGGATTTCCCCATGCGTAGGCATCTCGTGCTGCTGAGCCTCTCCACCTGCTGGTTGGGAGCTCGACGCGCCCCCCGTCCTTCTGTCCAGCAAGTAGTCGTTTAGGAACCCGCTTTTGACCAGATCGTCGAGCTGGTATCCTAAAGCCAAACACGAATCCACGGTGTGGCCAAAGCCCTGGTGGAACTCACACCAGGCGTCTGGCTTTGGTCCCAGCACCTTGTCGCCCACCTTCTCGGGCGCTTTCAACCTAGCTGATATATTGGGAATGGCGATCAGGTCCGCCAATCCCATGACAAACTTGTGCTTTGGCGGGCGATTGTACTCCCGGCGTGCTGGTTGCGGGCGCCCTTGGCCCCTGCCCTTGTTCTTCCTTGGATCATAAGGATGGCGAGTCCTCTGATCCCTCCTGGCCACCGCCGTCTCCAACACCCTCTGTGGCTGGATCCTGGTCTGGGCACGTGGCCCGGCGGGAGCTACGCTTCCCGTCTTCTCGGCGACTTCACTCTCATCGGCGATGTGGGCCACCGCAAGTCGCCTGACCTCAGCAAACGTGGCAGGGTGAGCCCTGATCAATGCTTCACAGAATGGTCCCGGCAGCACGCCCTTCTTGAATGTGTAGACCAGCATTTCATCATCTTTGGCCGGCGATCGGACCATTTGCGCCCCAAAACGATTCAGGTAATCCCTGAGGGACTCTCCCTGATACTGCCTTATATCGAACAAATCATAAGACACCCTGGGCGGTGCCTTGTTCACGATGTACTTCTCGACGAAGATCTTTGAAAACTGTTGGAAGTTGGTTATGTGACCTGTAGGCAGGCTCACAAACCATTCCAGCGCCGTTCCTTGGAGTGTGCTCACAAACATCTTGCAGTACACGGCGTCTGATCCTCCTGACAGCATCATCTGCGTATGGAACGTGGTGAGATGTGCTTCGGGATCCTCCACGCCGGTAAAAACAGCTTTCACAGGCACCACGCTCGTAGGGATAGGCGTGTCGGTAATCGCCTGAGCAAAAGGCATAGGAAAAACACGAGGTGGCGTTGACGGCGCGACCTCTTCAGCGACTGGACGCCCTCGCTGCTCCTGAAGAGCTTGACGCGGTTCTTCAGTCACTCTGCTAAGCTCATCATTCCTGGCCCGAGAGGCGACCAGGTCCTCATGCATTCTCGCCTGCTCTATACACGAGGCTTCCACATTCGCCTGCAACGAACGCATGATTTCCACCATCTGCGCCATAGTCATGGCGCCTTCAGCAGCAACAGGCGCAACTGGACTTGAACGGTTGCTTCTCATTTTTCTCATGAAAACTTGACGAATCACAGAGTGTAATGAACAACACCTCCTTCAGCGACGATCGATTCAGCGATCAATCGGTTAGAACTTCGCGAAACTTCGAAAGAAACCTCAAGAACACAGAAAACCTCCACAGAAACCTGCAACTGCACCAAAAACCAGCACTTCTTCCACGAAAATCCGAACGAGCCAAAGGACTCAGATCTCACCGAACAAATCTCGCGTAAGCAGCAGAAAACTTCACCTCACCGAACAAAAATCCAAACGAACGGTGGAAAACGCGAAATTACCGAACAAAACCTAGATGAACAGCGGACAATGGTTGCACCAGCACACAACCACACAGAAAACTGCACAAACCTCCAAGAACTCACGCTGTGGATGGGAACAAGTTTTACACGGCCCCACGGTGGGCGCCTAATGATCCTGCCTGTTGACCAGAACGCTGGAGCTTTGCCTCGTCAAACTTGGATCGACGTGTGCGCCGCGTTTGCCTCCGTCCTTCGCCGCGATCCACCTCAAGAACCTGCAAAAGAACAGAACGGCGCCGCTGCGGCCGATCGCACTCCAACGCCCAGGTCAGTAACCGAACCACCAATTACTAAGAGTAACACTCAAGAACTCTCAAGGAACCGTAAACCAGTTCTCTCTCAGTATACTCAAGAACTCGCAAGCGTAAAGAAGACAATCTGAACGTGCGTACCTCAAAAGTTCGTTGGGAAACCCTTATATACCTAGACACTTTCTCTCTCCTGGCAGTTACACATCTGGACACGTGGCTCGCATCCAGCTGTACACGTGCCATCATCTGGAGCCTCCTTGACTTGGGCGCTGCTTCTGACTCTCTTTTGGCTAAGTTACTTATGCATGATACTACTCAGTGCATAGTTGTCTTGGAGCGCGATCTCTACTGGGATTGGCGAGTTAGGGTGCCTTCGTATACACCTTCCCTGTGGCCTCGCCGGCCGCCTTCATGATCTGCACCGCCTGTTTCACCGTGTATGCTCAAGCAAGCTGTCCCCCGACCTCATCCTCTGGCCAGCTGGGAAATGTCTATCTGCCTTCATCTCCGGCGATGTCCTTGTTTCGGCGATCTCTGATCACTTGGTCGCCTAGGTTTACATCTGGCGACTTCATCTTTAACCCGGTGACCGCCGGTTCTGGTGTGCTGGAGATCGGAGCACGCCAACTTAATAACTGGCGACTACACGAGCCCGCCGACCTCCTTCCCTTCTGCCAACCTGGCGTCTCATCAACACGCCTATACAGTAGCTTGATGCCACGTCATCACTTCCGACTACCAGGGCGGTACACTTGTTATAACAAATGTCTGTTACATAGCTATGCCACCATTTCATGGCATAATCAACAAATTCTAGGGCGGCTAATGTCACCTTTTGGTCCTCCTCAACCTCATAGGTGTTAAAAATTTGTTCACATTTAGCCTCCCAATCTATATACACATTTGGATCACTATCCCCATTAAAGCTAGGGACTTTCACAAAAGAAACTTGTGGCTTGGTCTCTTGTTGATGTCTTTGTTCACGGTGGTGGCTTCCCCCATTGGAATGATGACGATGCTTTCTTCTTCTAGTATCCTCTCCATTGCCATGAGCATTTGAAGAGCTCTTGGAAGAATGCTGTTCCGTCCGGTTGACCGGGACGTCTTCGTGCGCCACCTCAACCGTCAGCTAGGGACTCCTTCCCACTGGTTACCTGTGGATTCCTGCAAAGAAGAGGACAAAGAGGCGCCCTAGCGGCCGTTTGCACTCCGACGCTCAAGTCAGCCAGCAAGAAACACCAAAACTGTGCACCTCCGTCTCTGAGCACCGCGTATGGCACTCTGAAGGTGGTAGAAAGAACTGTGTATATGTGTGTGTGTTTTCTCCCTCAGGCAAAGATCTTTCCCCCAGTCCCTTGTCCGTAATCTCAAAGTACGAGCAAGCAACTAGAGAGTTCTCGTGAATTTGCCAAAAGTTCCAACCCCTTTTCCAACATTCCCAGCGCTATTTAAACTACCCAAGCATTTAAAGCGCCTTAAAGCGCCTTTAATTACAAATGTAACGCAGTCAATCAGCGCATCTAATTAGAAAACGTAGCTCATTTAAGACGTTGAAACGCTTGGGAGCCATTATAGTACCTGAACGCTCGAAACGGAAACTGTATTGAATGACTTTAATTACCTGGCACCTGACTAAAGGGTGTTTCTATTCTGACATGGCTGTCGTACACGTGGAGGGCCTCACGACGCCGTGACCCCATCTGGGAGCGTTTCTGCCCATCTGGGGACGTTTCTACGTGTGAGTCCTCCTGCTTGGGAGTGCTACTGCGCTAGGGGTGACTTTTTGGGCGCCAACTCATGCCCCCAATCATCTAGTCACTTACTTTGAGAGCGTATCTGCCTTCCTCTCGTACCCTGCGCCCGGCTACCCTGGGCGTGACCTTCCTCTTGAGTCGTATCTGTCCCAAAGGCGTCTCTGGGGCGGCAGGGGTACTTCATGAGTCAGGCTGCCCTACACTGATGCTATCACTATGGCCTTGAAGCCACCTTTTCCTTTTCTTTATCGCTGCCCCAGGCTATCGGGACCTGAGGCCTTCCCACGGCGTCGCTCCCTCCATGGTCTTTCCTACCCATGGGTATCGGGGAACCACACTGTGATTGCCTTGCTTTAGCACTGTTTGATCTGGCGACGCCCTGGTTGGGCGACGCCTTCCCCTAGGCGACGCCTTGTCTTGGCGACGCTGGCACTTAGCGTCTCTGCACTTAGGCAACGCCTTGCGTTGACTTTGACCCCTGATGTTGACTTTGACCTTGATTTAGTCAACGCCCGGGTACGGGACGGTACACAAGCCCCCCAGTCTTAAGCCGAAGACTTGTCTTCAGCGTAAAGACTAAGGCCTCGCCCACGCCGTCCACGTGCCACCCTGATGACGTGTCGCTCCCTGCTGACTCAACAATTCTCGAATTATTGACGTGACACTCTCTGAACCATAGGAGCGCTCTTAATGACTGATTGGACATCCTCTGAAATGGGGAGAATAACACCTTTTGGGGCTACCCTTGATCGCGCGCCACGTAGCCCATCGCACGGCCAGCCTCTGGAGAACCTTGCGTTTCCCTTGGGCGCTTGATCTTTTGACACGTGGCGCGATCTCACGGCCCTTAGTTAGCGCCTCTTGGGTTGCGAAATGTAACGTTTAAGTTATCCCCAATCCCCGCGCTCACCCCACTGTTACATTCATTCCCTCTGCGTCTTTGCACTGTTCGTCATCTCCAAACCCCTTTTCTCTGCAATTGCTGTTCTCTCCTTCCTGTGCTCTTCTTCCGCCTTCACTCTGATAGCAAAGGTATGATTTCGAATACCCACGACTCTTCCCTTTCGTCGCATTGTATGATTTATTGAACTGCCTGGGACTGTTAATATTCATGCATCACTGTGTTCTTCCGCTTCTCCTTCCTTCTTTGTCCCTTCTCCTTCTTTCTGGGTTTTCTCGCGTGGGTGGTGTTTCCAGGGGTTCACTCCCCTTCCTGTCATGGCTACACTTGCTAAAACCTTTTTCCTCTCTTCTTTCTCCAGCTATTTATTTACACCATGACGCGCACGAACGCGGAGCCTGATTCCTCCCCCAAGACCCCCAAGTCCAACTACAAATCCTACTACCCATGGGCCCCCGACGAGCTTTTGAACGAGTGTACCAACCTGACCACTTTCCAGGACCTGGAAGCTCACCGTGGGGATCCCCATTTGTATAATTTTAATGCTTTCTGCCGCACTCACGACGCCCACATATCCGTCCGTCCCGGCAGGCCTGGAGAACCTGTTTGTTTGGACGACAGACCTAGAAAGGGGAAACCCTTCTTCTTCATGTACCAGACCGTGTTCAAACGCGTAGGAGTGCGTCTCCCATTCACTCCCTTTGAATGGGAACTCCTCACTGAAATCAATACCGCCCCTGCCCAGCTCCATCCCAACAGCTGGGCATTCGTGAGGGGTTTTCAAATTCTTTGCGGATACCTGGGCATCCTCCCTTCCGTAGACGTTTTCCTGCACTTCTTTGAGGTGAAAAAGCATGGGAAAAGCTTCTGGGTAAGCTTTTCCGGGATCGCGGGCAGGATCCTCCTCTCCCTCTTCCAAAACTCTTACAAGAACTGGAAAGGGAAGTTCTTTAGGGTGTGCAGTGCTAAGTACGACCCCACAGCCTTGGACGGCTTCCCCCTCTATTGGACGGAGCGCCCTAAGCTGCTCAGGGCCAAAGCCCTGGAAGAGCTATCTCCTGCTGACAGGGAGGTAAGCAAGGCTTTGGCTGGGCTGGGGATCGTTTTCGATACCTTGAAGCTTGTTGCTAGCGAGTACAACGCACACGCCCTGACAACATACTTTAGTAAGGAGACTCTTCCCTCGTCCCCTTTGCTGTGAACACCCTGCTACCGGATGTTTGTTCCCACTGCTTCCTTCCCTGTTTCTCATGGTGCCCTGTTACTTGCATCTCACGCTTCTGTGCGCTTTGCAAATTTGTATAGTTGCTTTGACCCTAATTTTTGCTGTTTGGTCTGTTTGATGTAGGATCGGTGATGGACGCCTAAAAAGGAATGATGCTGGCGAAAGCAATGAAGGAGGCTCGTGCCGCCAAGGCGGGCGTCTCCTCTGCCCCTGCTGCTGATCCGGTCCCCCCACCAACTCTGTCACCGCCACCTCCGATCACTGCCGAAGCTCCCCCAAGCTCATCTCCGTCATCTCCACATAGCCCCGAAGCACTTCAGGCTTCCGGCTCTCCTCTGCCCATCGCCGCCGTTCCCGTAGCCGCGGCCTCGTCGCCGGCTCCAACCCCCCTTGACAAAGGGAAACAGGTTTTGGAGATTTTATCAGATGATGAGGACTCGGAAGGTGTGGCACCTTTCAAAAGGAGAAAATCTGTGCAGGTTCCTCTTCTGCTTGAGGCGTCGCCCAAGGGAGGGAATCCCTTCATGGATGACCCTCCCAGCGCGACCTCACTTCCTCCCGCCACAGTCCAAGAGGAAGGGGGCGAAGGTGCCGAGTCTGCCCCGCCCCCTCCACCGGTAGAAGTCTCTGCTTCCCCCGCTCCTGCCGTTGCCGCTGCCGCCCCCGATCTCATCGCCATCCCTCCTCCAATCATGCATCTAATGAGGGGCT
Source organism: Phaseolus vulgaris (assembly GCF_000499845.2). Classification (NCBI taxonomy): domain Eukaryota; kingdom Viridiplantae; phylum Streptophyta; class Magnoliopsida; order Fabales; family Fabaceae; genus Phaseolus; species Phaseolus vulgaris. The sequence continues at coordinate 16,371,450 of NC_023758.2, read as the reverse complement.
TCAGTGGCGGGACTCTGCCAGAAGGCACCGACAGGAAGGAAGGCATGCCTTTCTACTTGGGGGCCTTCTTGGCGGTGGCCCTTGAATGGCGCGCCCAGGCCAGGAACGCTATCTTGCAAACTCAAACTCTCCAGGCCTTGGAAACAAAGGTAACTGCTCTGGAGGAGGAGAATAAAACCCTGGGATGCCAGAATGAAGCCTACCAAACCTCCCTGAACCAGGTGCAAAAATCCAAAGCAGAAACTGAGAGGCAACTGGCAGAAGCATTGGAGCTCCAGGCTGACTTTTATACTCGGGAAGTCGCCCTCCAAGTTCAGTTAACGGGCCTTCAAGAATTGGTCCAAGCTGATGCAGAAGTTCGAAAGGACTTGAAGGACCGTTGCTGCGAGCAGGCCGACAAGATGGAGCGGATGGAGGGGGAAATGGCCACCCAGGCCAAGGCCATGGGCCTTCTCCAAGCTGACTACGATAAACTACAGGTCGAGGTCAGTCGGCTTCGCATGGAAAATGAGGCTTTGGAGAAGCAGGTGGCCTCTGGGGATGCCGCCATTGAGGAGCTAGAGAAGGACAAAAAGGCCCTCATCCAGGAGATTGCGGGTACCTTTGAGGAGGGGTTCCAAGAAGCTTTGGTCCAAGCAGTCTGCACGAATCCGGGGATTGACGTTTCCAGCTACGATTCCACTCACCACATTGTTGATGGAAAGGTCGTGCCCTTGGAGCTAGATGATTGAGCCGCCACCCTCGATCATTGGCCCATTCCTTTATACTTGTTTTAACCTTCTTTGGCAAATCTGTAATTCTTTGGATCATATGCACTCTTGATACAACTCTGGAACTTTGTTATATTTGCTTTCGTGTCCTCACGACATAGAATTCTGCCTGTATGATTTTATTCTCATCCTTTAACTTCTTGTGCCTTGGTTGTTTGGCTTGCATTATACATGCTTCTTTTACTTCGTCGGGCGGCCTTGTAGGCCTGGGGAAGGTCACGCGCCGATGTCCACACCCACGGAGAGGCTTACCTAACGGAGCCGTATCGTCCACGGGGTGCTTCTAACTCCCAAACGGTCCTTCCCTTGATCCCTAACGCTCGACGCCCACACCTAAGGAGAGGCCTGCTACAGCAGCGCCGTATCGTCCTCGGGTGTCTAAGACGCCGAGTGCTCTGAGAGGGGGTCGTTCCCTCCATGGTCTTTCCTTCCCATAGGTATCAGGGAACGCCCTGCCAGCGATTCGCTAGCGTTTTGGCGGTCCCGCTTCCCTCCATAGTCTTTCCTACCTGTGGGTCTTAGGGATGCGACGCCAGTAACTAACTTCACCTTCTTCGACTTCGTCTCCCTCCACAGTCTTTCCTACCTGTGGGTATCCGGGAGGCAAACTCGCTGATATTTTGGTGGGCGACGCCCGCGACGTCTCATGCTGGCGTCGTCCTTTATGTCATTCCAGGCGACGCCTCGGGCGTCTCATGCTAGCGTTGCCTTGGGCGTCGTCCCTACCTTGACATTGACTTTGACCTTGGGCTTGGTTGACGCCTGGGGACAGCGAAGAGCTCAAGGCCCTTCCTGTACCTTCCACGAGGCGCTTCTTGTATAGCTGATGGGACATTCAGTCATTCAACTTGATCCACGTGGCGCTTCCTGTATGGCTGGTGGGACATCCAGTCATTCGATTTGATCCTGACTCCTACTGTGCCCCTGATCCCCTTTCGACGACGCATCGTACCATCGGGTATTCTGTTGATACGACATGTTCTGAGTTTAACCAGGGATGCCAGAGCCACCCTTCCATCTGCTGCCACGTGGATCGATCGTGCGGTGCATCCATTCGCGTCGTTTGGCGCTCTAACCACTTTATTTAACTCTTCAAACCCTGAAACTATCCTCATCATTTTTCACACTTCATAACCTACTTACGTTCTCTCTTCTTGCACCCTTTCTTTTCTCACGAAGGGTTCTTCTAGCCTTCGCTCCCATCGTTCGACTCCTGCATTTTCGACGGGCCACACGCCTTTGACGATCCCAGATCTTGTTAAAGAATGTCCTCTCATGCTGCCTCTCCCATGGTCAGTCCCAGGGATCTGTACCCTTGGGCTTCGAGTGAACTTCTTGACGAATGTTCATGCTTACTTGCTACCAGGGCCATAAGGGAACACAAAGGGGATTCATGTTCCTATGATCACCGGGCCTTCGCGAGGAGGCATGACGACGACATTGCGGTGCTCCCTTGCACTCTAGGGGAGCCAGTATGCGGAGACGAACGGGCCAACGAAGGGGTCCCTTTCTTTTACTTTTACCAGGTAGTGTTCAAGACCATCGGAGTGCGCCTACCCTTCTCCTGGTTCGAGAAGGAACTGCTGACGGAGATCAACGTTGCTCCGGCCCAGTTATACCCCAACAGCTGGGCCTTTGTCAAAGCCTTCGACATTCTCTTCGGGTTTCTGGGTTGTGTACCCTCGGTTGACCTCTTTCTTCACTTCTTTGAGGTGAAGAGGCAGAGACACAACCTCTGGGTAACTCTCAGTAATGTACCCGGGAGAGTTCTCTTCACACCCTTCACAAACTCGTTCACCGGGTTGAAAGGCTGGTTCTTCAAGATCTGCTGTACTGACTGATCCTGCCTGTTGACCAGAACGCTGGAAACTGCCTCGTCAAAGGATCGACGTGTGCACCGCTTCAAACTTCCGTTCCTCTTCGAGATCCACCTCAAGAACCTGCAAAAGAACAGAGCGGCGCCGCTGCGGCAAATCGCACTCCAACGCCCAAGTCAGTGACCGAATCACCAAAAACTAAGAGAACAAGAACCGTGCAAATCCTCTCTCACAGTAAGTTCTATAACTCGCAAGCGTAAAGAATGTATTCTGAACGTGCGTACCTCAGAAAGTTCGTTGAGAACTCTTATATACCTGGTTGCTTTCTCTCTCCTGGCAGTTACAGACTTGGGCACGTGGCTCGCATCCAACTGTACACGTGCCATCATCTGGAGGCTCCTTGACTTGGGCGCTGCTCCTGATTCCCCTTTTGGCTAAGTTACTTATGCATGGTTCTGCCCAGTGCATAGCTATTTTAAGAGTGCGATCTCTACTGGAACGGGCGAGTTAGGGTGCCTTCATACACCTTCCCTGTGGTCTCGCCGGCCGCCTTCATAATCTGCGCCACCTTCATCTCTGGCGATGTGTTTGCTCTGGCGATCTCCAATCATGTGGTCGCCTGAGTTTACATCTGGCGACTTCATCTTTCACTGGGTGATCGCCGGTTCTGGTATGCTGGAGATCGGAGCACACCAACTTATCAACTGGCGACTACACGAGCCCCCCGACTTCCTTCCCTTCTGCGGATCTGGTGCCCTATCAGCATGCCTACACTGTAGCTTGGTGCCACGTCATCACCTCCGACTTCTAGGACGGTACACAAGCCCCCCAGTCTTAAGCGAAGACTTGTCCAGCGAAAAGACTGAAAGAGTCATGTCAACACCGGTCTACGTGGCACTGTCGCAGAATTCCAAGCGGTTGTACCTTCTGCTTCTCTGACGCTCCACCAAACCCCTCACCCATCGCTCGACACGTGGCTTCATCAACGGCTCTCTTCAGTTGCCGTTTGCGCTTCCTAAACCCATTTGGAAAAAACTCTTAAACCCATTTTTACTCTACTGTTCCATCACTCTCCTTCGTATTCTCAAACGCTCTTACTTTCTCCTACAAAAAACTCTCTCAGCGCTCTTCAACATCCTGAACCATCATCGTCCTCCATCGTCTTCCTGATCATCAAAAGGTACCTACTTTCCTTCTTCTGCTGGTTTTTCTTGCATTTTGACCGATTCGCATCATCCTGTAACTGCCTGGTGCATACGTTGTGGGTTGTTTTTCCATTTCTCCTTTCTCGTTACTTAGGGCTTCGTCTATCGTTACAACGAACCTTCGTTCGCTCGTCTTTCACCCTTCTCCCATGATTGAGTCAGCCTTTGCGAACCCTGATCGTTTCTCCTTTTCTTCTTCCTTTGCATCTTCGAGAATGACTCGCTGAAAGATCACCCCAATCCTCCTCCTTCATCACGAAACCCCCCTTCACAAGCACACGACCCACCACGAGTTCGTGGCGCTTCATCTTCCCAGGCTGAGAGGCCTGCGTCTTCCCGCCCTAACCTGGCCCAGGCGACTCCACCTATCGCCGGAGGAGCCCCCGTTCCCTTGCCAGACTTCAAAACCCTGTATCCCTGGGCCAACTCGACCCTTCTGAGGGAGACATCTTCTGTGAACACTGTTGGAGCAGTTTTGTGGCTGACAAAGGGGGATGAGCCTAACCAAACGTTTCATAAGGAGCACGATGAGAAAATGATAGTGCTACCTTGCCCCCCCCGATCTGCCCGTTTGTGCTGATGACAAGGTGAGTGCTGACGGGCCCTTCTGCTTCGTCTACACAACCTTATTCAAGAAGGTGAAGCTCAAGTTCCCTTTCACCCGTTTCGAAAGGGAGCTCCTTACCGAGCTCAACATCGCCGCCGCCCAGCTCCATCCCAACAGCTGGGCGTTTGTGCGAGCGTTCCAAGTGATGTGCGACCATCTGGGGTTGCCCGCATCGGTGGACGTATTCCTATTCCTCTTCGAAGCCAAGCACCCAGGAGACCGCCTGTGGGTCAGCTTGAATGGGATTGCTGGGAGGTCGATCTTTGCCATCTTCCAGCAGTCCTATAAAGACTGGAAAGGGAGGTTCGTTCAAGTGCGCCCTAACGATAAGGACGCCTCCCTACTCGACGGCTTCCCTTTGTACTGGGTGGACAAGGGGAAGAAAGAGTCCAAGAGCTGCTTCAGGAGACCCAGAAGTCCTGACAGCATGGGAGCGTTGGACAGAGATCTCTGTCTCTTCTGGAAAAGGGTGGCGGATGCCAACATCACTTTCCTCACCACCACCCTAATCTGCTTCGAATTCTATGAGGACCAACTCGAAATTCGAATAGGTTAGGACACTTAAACTTTTGTTTTGATACTGCTTCTGTTTAGCTGTTTCTGGGCGTCTTGTGCGTTATGCGCAAGACTTTGGTTTTATTTTTCTGCATCATTCATCTGCTTTGCTGCATACTGCTTTATGCACTTTTTTCCTCTCTGAGTTAACCCATGCATTTTCATTCTATGCAGATAACATGTTGGGCAAAGGCATGCTCGCTAAACTGAGGGCGCTCGCCCGAACCCATGGGTTGGCGGCGGGCTCTCAAACAGTACCGAACTCGGTGGTGGAGATCGCCGTTGCACAGGGCCGATCGCCACCTAAGGGCCCAGCTCCCTCCGAGGTCCAACCTGCCGCCCAACGCAAGAAATTGGTCCTCAAGAGACCTAAAAGGAAAGCCCCCCAGGTGATCCACGAGGATGAGGAAGAAGATGACGAGGTCACCGAAGACGGCCTGGTCACAAAGAGGAAGAGGGTGGCACCTTCTTCACCACCTGCTCCACCCCCTCTTCCAACCTCAACACCTCCATCGACGCCTGCTCCTCCTCCATCATCGCCACCCCCACAAGCTCCTGTTTCACCAGTCCAAGCGATCCCACTGGCCACTGCGCCACCTGCAGTGGAGGCCCAAGAGCCAAACTTCATGGAGGACCCCCCGAGCGCCTCCACGCCATACGTATCAGCTGGAGGGGGTCCTCCTTCAAATGCCTCAGCTGCAGAGGTTACTCCAATTGGGGATGAGGTTGCTCATACTTCTCCGATTCTGATCACCGAATCCCCGATTCCGTCGCCAAGCCAAGAAGCGCTTACTGAAGAACCTGCTAAGGAAGGTGGCGACGAGAACCAACAACAGGCTCACCTGGCGCCTCTCCAAGCAGCAAACCTCCCTTTGGAGGTTACAAGGATGTGGGAGCCTCTATCTGCTAAGCTGAAGACCATAGCAGAAGACATCCCGGCGATCATAACCAGAGCTGTGGAGAGCTTTACCAGGAGGCTTCAAGACGACCTCTTCACCCTCAAAACCGAGAACAGCACCATCAGAGTCGAGGTGGAGAAGTTGTCCGCCAATCTGACACTCGCGGAGATTGAACACTCCCGAGTAGAAGACGCAATGAGCACCGAGCTCAGATTGGCGCGCAAGGAGGCCATTGATCTCCGCCATAAGGTGCATCAACTTGCTCAAGAAAAGGTCGAACTGGAGAGCAAGATTGTGCCTTATCGCGTCAGGGTGGCTGACCTGGAGGCTCTCATAAAAGCTGACGCCGCTAAGGTGCAGAAATTGGAGCAAAGGTCAGCCGATCGAGAGAAACTCCTTGGGCAAGTGGAAAAGGCGAGGGATGACGCCATGGCTGAGCTCACCGAAACCAACAAGGAAAAAGGGAAGCTCGCTGCCGAACTGGGCCAAGCGCAAGCAGAATCCAAGAAGGTTGCTGAAGACCTTCTCCAGGCTCAAGAGACCAATGAACAACTCAAGAAGCAAATCGAAGAGCTGGAGCAGCAGAATAAAGAGCTGAAAGAACAAACTGAAGATCTCAAGAAGCGGATTGAGGAACTTCAGAAGCAAATTGAAGAACTCAAGCTGAACTCTGCTCAAATTCTGGCTGCTGGATTCGAAGCTGCGCGGGAACAGTTCGCCTGCTTGTTCCCTGATTTGGATCTCAGCATGGTGTCTCTGGATAATGAGGTAGTGGATGGAAAAGTCGTTCCTGCTGAAGACTAATCAACTCTTCTTCATCTGCTACCTTCGTGCTTTCCCTTGTATACCATTTTGTAATAAACTCATGTATATGTACCTTTGACTAATACTTATCTTAATGACAAAGTCTGGGTATTCCCTCTCATGGCTTCTTTAACCGCTTTAACCTTCTTTGCGTGTTTAACTTCAACGGATTTAACTTAACGATTTTGTAAACACGACTTTTGACTTAACTGCTTCGAACCACTTCAACCTTAAGCAACAATCACTTTAATCAACTTGTAATCTTAAGGCAATTAACCTTATCGCAAAAATATTCCTCAAGCAACGAACTGTAACTCAGCTACTGGCTTGAACACTGCTCCACTCGACCTGCTTCATCAAACGGGTCTTTTAACCTTCTCGCCACTGTTTGAACTCTTCCTGGTCGCCAAAGACTCTTGGCGACATCAGCTTCTTTCTAGCCTCATGCTTCGGCCATTGTTCCTTTATCTGGGGGTAGAAACGCCTTTCGGATCCTTCTTTACCTCCCTGAACTTCAGAACGAAAGACCGGGTGACTAGGCGTTCTCTTCGAACCTACCTTAGCCACCTTCCAAACTTCTTCCACCCTCTACACCATACCTGAACTCGTTCGAGACGAGAAGGATTTTATCTTGCCTAAGCTCGCACATAGGCGAGAAGGTCTTTGAACTCGTCTGAACTCGCTCGAACTCGCTCATCGGCGAGAAGGTCTTTAACTCGCCTGAACTCGCTCATCGGCGAGAAGGTCTTTTACTTGCCTGAACTCGCTCATCGGCGAGAAGGTCTTTTACTTGCCTGAACTCGCTCATCGGCGAGAAGGTCTTTAACTTGCCTCTACATTGCCCCAGGGGTTACATCTTCTCGCCCCCAGAAACACGGAGGACTTTTTACTGGTGCCTCTACGTTGCCCCAGGGGTTACATCTTCTCGCCCCCAGAAACACTGAGGACTTTTTACTGGTGCCTCTACATTGCCCCAGGGGTTACATCTTCTCGCCCCCAGAAACACCGAGGACTTTTACTCTTCCTCGCCTGCACTCGCTCGACGGCGAGGAGGTCTTTATCTCGCCTCAGAACGCGCGAGGGCGTTGAGGTCTTTTATCTGGTGCCTCCGATCGCCGAAAAACGATAAGGACTTTAAAACTTCAACTGGTGCCTCCAATCGCCGAAAAACGATGAGGACTTTAAAACTTTAACTGGTGCCTCCAATCGCCGAAAAACGATGAGGACTTTAAAACTTTATTTAGAAAGCATGTAATATATCTTTACTTGCCTTAAATCACGTATAAGTGATAAGGTCTTTCTTCAAAACTTTCTGAAAACAACAATCATGCAATCTAAAACACCTTCGAACTTCGAAAACTCCTCTTTATTGGGTAGCCTCATTAAAAACCCTCCTTAGGGAAAAAAGAGTGCCCCCTACAAACTGTTTTAACAAAGACATTGTAATGTAACTTTGTGCTTGTCTTTACTTACAAGGCTTCTTAACTGTAATACAACTTCAGGTGCGTGGCGTTCCAAGTGCGAGGAATCGCCCCTCCTTCCAATGTCTCTAAGCGGTAGGCGCCGTTCCCGAGCGCCTCGGTTATTCTGAACGGTCCCGTCCACTTGGGCGATAGTTTATTCTCCATCTCGTACTGGTGGGCTTTCCTCATCACCAGATCGCTTTCTCTAAACTGCCTTGGCATCACCCTCGAGTTGTATCTTCGTTCAATCCTTCTCTTCACAGCTTCAGCCTTCAACCTCGCCTCTTCCCTGACCTCATCCAGTAGATCCAGGTTCAGCCTTCTCTCTTCATTCGATTCTTCCTCTACGAAGTTCTGGAATCTCGGCGAGCTCTCCTGGATCTCCACTGGAATCATGGCATCACACCCATAGACCAAGCTGAATGGGGTCTCATGGGTTCCTGACTGCTCGGTGGTGTGGTACGCCCAGACTATACGGGGTACCTCCTCAGCCCAGCTTCCCTTGGCTTTCTCGAGCCTTCTCTTCAATCCTCTCAGCAACACCCGATTGGCTGACTCCACCTGGCCATTCGTTTGAGGGTGCTCGACGGATGCGAACACTTGTTGAATTCCTACCCCTTCGCAAAGCTTCTTCAACAGGTGACTTGCAAACTGAGTCCCGTTGTCCGACACCAGGCGCTTGGGCACACCAAACCGGCACACAATATTCTTCCACACGAAACCTTCGATCTTGTGTGCGGTGATCTGGGCCACTGGTTCTGCTTCAATCCACTTGGTGAAATACTCAATCGCCACCACCAAGTACTTCATCTGCCTGACCGCTAGCGGGAAAGGTCCCAGGATGTCGATTCCCCAGGTATGAAATGGCCAAGGGCTATAGATCGACTTCAACTCCTCGGGAGGTGCCTTGTGCCAATTGGCGTGCTGTTGGCATTGTTTGCAACATTGGGCATACTTCTTACAGTCTTCTCTCACGGAGAGTCCTCGCGGCTAGAGCTCGACCCCCAACGTGGCTTCCGCATATACCTTCGTGGAGCTCTGCCATGATCCTCGTGCACTTCTCGCCATGTACGCATTCCAGGAGTGGGTGAGTGAACCCAAACCTGTACAGATCGCCATCAATCAATGTGTACTTGCTGGAATTTTTCTTTACCTTCCTAGCTTTTGTCGGATCCAGTGGGAGGAGGCCATCTGCCAGGCACCGCTTGTACTGGGTTATCCAGGTGTCTGGCTCATGGATGGCACACACCTGCGCCATATTCACCTTCTCTCCTCGACATGCTCTAATTCTCGACGATCTGAGAGTTTCTTGCGTCAGGGACTTATGACTTCTTGCTGCCCTCTCCGTCGACTTGCTTATCTGAAGAACCAGGTGATCTGCTACAAATGCCCTTGGCGTCTTCAGAGTTTCTTGAATCACCGTCCTCTGCCTACCCCCCTTGCCTGAGCTGGCGAGCTTAGCAAGCAAGTCAGCTCGGGCATTCTGCTCTCTGGGCACATGCACTATTTCAAAGGAGGCAAAGGAACTCTTCAATTCCTGCACATACGCCAAGTAAGCCGCCATTTGTGGATCTTTAGCCTGGAACTCGCCTGCTACTTGCCCCGTGACTAGCAGCGAGTCGCTCTTAGCCATCAGCACCCTGGCTCCCATCTCTTTGGCCAGCAAAATCCCGGCGATCAGCGCTTCGTATTTTGCTTGATTGTTACTGGCTTTGAAGGCAAATCTCAAAGATTGTTCGATCAGCACGCCGTTGGGTCCTTCCAAAATGACTCCAGCACCGCTACCCTGCTGGTTCGACGATCCATCCACCGAGAGTACCCAACGGAAATCGTCCCCTTCAACTCGCGTCGCCTCTGATGAGAGCTCAACCACGAAATCCGCAAAGATTTGCCCCTTGATCGGGCCTCGGGGCTCATACTTGATATCAAACTCTGACAACTCCACTGCCCATTTCACCATCCTTCCCGCAACGTCAGTGATGAGAATCAAATAAAGGAGGCTTTTATTAATGAAGGGAGAGGTCATTCACCTACACATTTGAAGTTCTTCCTTCTAGTCTTTTCAAAATTAAAAAGAAGACATAAAATAAAGAGAGGATCAAGCCATAAAGCCAAAGAAGTCTACAAGCTTTCAAGAATAGGCTTCATTTAAATATCTCTCTTTATAGTTTCTTTTATAAATTTGTAAATAATATAGAATGTTTAAATACATAGTTTTTAGGAAAGGTGCTTAGAGGGAAACCTTAGATACCTCTTTTGTAAAAGCATCTTTAGGCATTAGTTTAGAATTTTCTAGAAGGTGACTCTTCATGCTTCACTTTAGGTGCTAGAAGTGAGTAGCATGCAAGGGACTTTTGGTTAGCTTGTTTTGTAAGCTTCATGACCAGCCCTTGCTCCTATAAAAGGAGGGCTTAGGTCATTCACAATTCAGATTTGGAATTTGTAGTAAAGAAACTCTCCCAATTTGGTGATTGAGTGAGTGAGATTTGATTTCTCCTCTTCCTAGTCTCATCTTGAGTGCCTTGGTTCTCTCAAGTGGCGGCATTGCACACTTATCTTGGAGCATTCACACTTCAAGTGGCGTGTTCATCAACCAAGAACTACAACCACATAAGTCCTCTTTCTTCTCCATCTTCTCATTCCATTTCCGTGCCTATTTGAATTCCTAAACATGTCTTAGGTTCCTTTCTTGCTTTCTATTCGGTGTTCTTGCTTATTTTCATGTTTCAATCGGTTCATCTTCTTTCTCCTTGGATTTGTTCGGTGCATTTCAGTTTTGAAGCATTTTAATCGGTTCATTTCATTTGTTAAGCAATTTAATCGGTTCATTTGCATTTTTACATCTTTTAATTGGTTCAATTGGCAAGAAATGGGTCTTCCATGTGAGTTTGGTGTTTGGTGCAAGTTTTGGTGAGTTCTTGAAACTTAGAACATTGATCCAATTCTATTAAAAGTGCCTAAGCTATCTCCAACTCAAGTTGATTCCATAAAATGTCAAAGAATCATCTATATCTTGCTATTGGAATCATATCATGTGGTATCATGAGTCTTAGGTTTGTTCTTGTTTAATTTTGAGTTGTGTTGCACTTTTAATTCAAGAGCTCTATCTTCTTGTTGTTTCTTTTCTGTTTTTAGGATTATAATTGAGTATTCTTGCTGTTTTCTTAATTTGTGCATGCCAAGTGTTTGTGTTTTTTCCTTTTTGAATCCATACAAGTTTTGTCATAGTCATGTTTTTCCAAGAATGTCATCACTTCTTGTAGTACTTTTATTGCATTTTTTGTTTCTTGCTTTGGTGTAATACAGTTTTCTGCATTTGTATCTTGATCCTTTGTGCATTTTCTGTTTTAGAATTGAGTTCATACTTGTATTTTAGACCTATACAAGTTCCTATACATCATTTTCCATTATGTCTTTGCTAGTTCTTAATTCTGTTTTTCATTCCTGTTAGGATTCCTCTGTTTTCTGAAAACGTGCTTACTGTTTTTCCTTATTGCAATTGATTTACTCACTGGAAAATTCTGAAATTCTGGATTTGTGTTCTTCAAAGTGTTATAAAAGCATAGAAAAAAGAAGTACTCAAAAATACGAAGTACACAAAAAATGATAAATAAAATAAAAAAAGTGTACATTTCTGCCGAAAAAAATACGGTAATCTGGCAGCGATTTTGAAAAATTTATTTCTCTCAATTGGCTTACTGTTTTTAATTGATTCCAGTGCCATTATTGAGTTAACATCTTGAAGTTTCTGTGGTTTAAATTTCATAATCCAGTTCGCTCTACATCATTCCAGTTAAATCAGTGAATATCAAGCACAGTTTGCATTAAAAAAAATTTTCCAGTAGCTAAATTTTTGTTTTCTTCATCTACTCTAGTGCTTTTCCTTAAGTATTCTTTTTTGTGCCTACTTTTCTCATTGAGTTCTTTATTTTCTTGATTGTCTTTCCTTCTTACTCTTTGAGTTTGTCTTACATATAGTATTCCTTTTGCAATTACCTTTCCTTGCTTATACCTTTTCTTGTTTGTCTTTATTGTTTCATTGGTTTTGTGGTGGTTGCTCTTGAGATTGGTGTGCCTTGCTTTGACATCTTTCATTTGAGGATTCCAAGACCTCAAGATCAGATTGGTGCAGGGACATTATTTCTTTGAGAGTGACTTCTTGTCAAGCCAAATTCACTTCGGCAGTTTGCTACCAAATTACTTTTTGCTAACTTTGTTTTCTTAACTTTGTTTGCTGTTTTGTTGTTTGCTGTTTTCTTTTATACATGGCTTCATATTACAGCAGTGGTTCTTCCAAACAGCATTCTTCTAGCAAAGCTGCTGCTCTTGATGAATTAAAAAAGGCAAAACGAACCATTAATCTCAATGATGAAGCTATAAGAAAGTTGGAGGAAAGATTACAAAGACTTGAAATGAAGCAAGCTAGGTCTTCTCATTCTATTCATGGAGAGCATCATCATCATAGACCTTCATCAAGAGGCTCTTCCAATGATCATGGACGTGAAGAAGATCATAGAAGAAGGAGACCTCAACCCAACTTTCATGGATTTAGACCATCTCATGCTCATGAAGATAAACGTGAAGATGGCTACTACCGAAATGCAAAGGCTAGGCTACCTTCGGTCCAGCTTCCTTGTTTCAATGGCTCTAGTGATCCTAATGTATATTTAGATTGGGAGGCTAAGTGTGAACAAATATTTGAGACCCATAAGATCCTTGATGAGCACAAATATAAGCTAGCCACCTTAGAATTTAGTGATTATGCCAAATAATGGTGGCGTACAATTGTAATGGACATTATGTATCGCAAGAAACCTCCCGTGGTTTCTTGGAATACTTTGAAAGAGTATATGCGCGCGAGGTTTATTCCTCATTCTAGGAAGGAACACTTGTTGAAGTTCCAAAGGCTTCCTCAAGGACATAGGATGGTAGATGAATACTTTAAAGATTTTGAAACCACTTTGACTAAAATGAATATGCATGCTAATGAAAAGTCAAAGATAAAATGGTTTGTCCGTGGTTTAAGAAGAGATATTAGAGAATTTATAGAATTAAATGAGTACTCTTCTTTGAAGCAAGTGCTTCGCATAGCCATCAAGATGGAATTATATCTTTTGAAAACCACGTCTACAAAACAAGTTTCTACTACAAATTCTTCTACTCCTAAGTCACCTACCAAAACTTCCAATATAAAATGTTTTAAATGTTTAGGTTTTGGGCACATAGCTCTTCATTGTCCACAAAAAACCTTAATGACAAACAAGGTAAAACAAGACCTACCTCACCCACCTCCCTCACGTAAAAATGAAAAAGACAAAGAAAGCCAAGTTGACATGAGTCTTATCCTTTCACCTCCAAGGTGTTTTCCTTCCTTATCTTTTTCATTACCCAAGGTTTCTATTTCAACACCATCTTGGTTAAAAAGTGTTAGGGATGATTTCATACCTCCTAATGGTTTTCACCACTTAAGAGGCCTTTTTCCAAAATATATCATCATTCCCAAACAAATTTTTCCAACTTGGTCGATTTATAGAACCTCCTTTTCTGAAATCCCATTGTTTACAAAAGCTAAGTCATGTTTGCCTTTTTCTTCCACTTTTACTTGTAAAACTAAACTGACTTTGTTATATGCAGGGATTCAAAATTCGTGGACGAATTCTCTCCAACTCGAGGAGTATGATGAGAATCAAATAAAGGAGGCTTTTATTAATGAAGGGAGAGGTCATTCACCTACACATTTGAAGTTCTTCCTTCTAGTCTTTTCAAAATTAAAAAGAAGACATAAAATAAAGAGAGGATCAAGCCATAAAGCCAAAGAAGTCTACAAGCTTTCAAGAATAGGCTTCATTTAAATATCTCTCTTTATAGTTTCTTTTATAAATTTGTAAATAATATAGAATGTTTAAATACATAGTTTTTAGGAAAGGTGCTTAGAGGGAAACCTTAGATACCTCTTTTGTAAAAGCATCTTTAGGCATTAGTTTAGAATTTTCTAGAAGGTGACTCTTCATGCTTCACTTTAGGTGCTAGAAGTGAGTAGCATGCAAGGGACTTTTGGTTAGCTTGTTTTGTAAGCTTCATGACCAGCCCTTGCTCCTATAAAAGGAGGGCTTAGGTCATTCACAATTCAGATTTGGAATTTGTAGTAAAGAAACTCTCCCAATTTGGTGATTGAGTGAGTGAGATTTGATTTCTCCTCTTCCTAGTCTCATCTTGAGTGTCTTGGTTCTCTCAAGTGGCGGCATTGCACACTTATCTTGGAGCATTCACACTTCAAGTGGCGTGTTCATCAACCAAGAACTACAACCACATAAGTCCTCTTTCTTCTCCATCTTCTCATTCCATTTCCGTGCCTATTTGAATTCCTAAACATGTCTTAGGTTCCTTTCTTGCTTTCTATTCGGTGTTCTTGCTTATTTTCATGTTTCAATCGGTTCATCTTCTTTCTCCTTGGATTTGTTCGGTGCATTTCAGTTTTGAAGCATTTTAATCGGTTCATTTCATTTGTTAAGCAATTTAATCGGTTCATTTGCATTTTTACATCTTTTAATTGGTTCAATTGGCAAGAAATGGGTCTTCCATGTGAGTTTGGTGTTTGGTGCAAGTTTTGGTGAGTTCTTGAAACTTAGAACATTGATCCAATTCTATTAAAAGTGCCTAAGCTATCTCCAAATCAAGGTGATTCCATAAAATGTCAAAGAATCATCTATATCTTGCTATTGGAATCATATCAGTCAGGCTTCTTCAAAACTTTCTGGATGGGCAGGTCAGTCATCACCAGTATGGTGAAGCTATGGAAATAGTGGCGCAACCTCCTCGCCGAAAATACCACAGCCAGCGCAGCCTTCTCCAAGGCCTGATATCTCGTTTCGGGGCCCTGCAACACCTTGCTCACAAAATAAATAGGCTTCTGAGCCTGACCTTGATCCTGGGCGAGCACCGCACTCACCGCCCTCTCAGTTACAGCAAAATACAACCTGAGAGGGGTTCCCACCAGCGGTTTGCACAGAACCGGCGGGCTCGCCAGATACTCCTTCAGCTTGACGAAAGCTTCCTCGCACTCTTTCGTCCAAACAAACTTATTGTTGCGCCTCAGGCACTGAAAATAGGGATGGCCCTTCTCTCCGCTAGCGGACACGAAGCGGGACAGGGCTGCCATCCGACCTGTTAGCTGTTGAACCTCCTTCACCGTAGCTGGGCTCCTCATCGCCAAGATGGCGGCACACTTATCAGGGTTGGCCTCTATGCCTCTTTCAGTCAAGAGGAAACCCAAAAACTTCCCAGCTTCCACGCCGAAAATACATTTCTCTGGATTCAGCTTCAATCTGAACTTGGCGATCGTCGTGAACAATTCCTCCAAGTCGGCAACGTGCTTGCTTTTTTCCGGCGAGGTCACGACCATGTCATCGACGTACGCTTGCACGTTCCTTCCCAGCATTGGTGCCAGTACTCGATCCATCAGCCTCTGGTACGTGGCCCCCGCGTTCTTCAGCCCAAACGGCATCACCTTATAGCAATAGCACGACCTCTCCGTCATGAAGGCTGTCTTTTCTTCATCCATGGGATGCATCTTGATCTGATTATACCCCGAGAAGGCATCCAGGAAACTCAGCAACTTACACCCCGCAGCACTATCCACCAGGGCGTCTATGCTTGGTAAAGGATATGAATCCTTCGGGCAAGCTTTGTTCAAGTCGGTGAAATCGACGCACATGCGCCATTTCCCGTTACTCTTCTTCACCAGTACGACATTTGCCAACCATTCAGGATACTGAACTTCCCTGATGTGGCCTGCAGCGAGGAGTTTCTGTGTTTCATCTCTAATCGCCTGCCTCCTCTCCTCGTTGAACTTTCTTCTTCTTTGTCGCACTGGTCTCACCAAGTTGTCCATCGCCAGATGATGGCACAAGAAATCGGGATCAATCCCGGGCATGTCCGAAGCGGACCATGCAAACGCGTCCAGATGCCGCTCAATCACCTTGGCGATCTGGTCCTGGAGCTCGACCTCCAGAGATCTTCCCAGCTTGAAGATCTTTCCCCCGATCTCTTTCTCGAGCCACTGCTCGACAGGTTTTGGCCTGGATTCTCGGGCGATCACCGCCCTGGCGATTCCCTGCTCTCTCGCTTCCTCAGGGCGATTCCGCGCCTCTTCCTCCTCCAGACCAGCGTCTCCCTCCACTAGCTCAGCGTCCACCATCTCCACGTCCCTTCCGACGGTCTCTGCCGCTACCGTCGATCTGGGCTTCACACCGGGAGGTGGGGTGGTTGTTACATAACTCACTGATCTCTTGTTTTTCAGGCTATTCTCATAGCACTTTTTCGCTTCTTTCTGATCAGACTTGATCGTGATCACCACCCCCTCCATAGACGGCAACTTTACCTTCATGTGCCGAGTTGACGGTATGGCGCCTATCCTGTTGAGCGTGGGCCTTCCCAACAGGATGTTGTACGCTGAAGGAGCGTTTACAATGAGGTATTTGATTTTCTCCGTTCTCGAACCAGCCTCATCCGTAAACGTGGTTCTCAACTCAATGTACCCCCTGACCTCCACCTGGTCACCAGCAAACCCATACAAGCACCCTCCATAGGGCCTTAGCTGGTCAAGGGGCAATTCCAGCTGCGTGAAAGTCGGCCAGAACATCACGTCTGCCGAGCTTCCCTGGTCCACCAGAACTCTGTGGACCTTTCTTCCTGCCGTTATCAAGGAAATCACTATGGGATCGTTGTCATGGGGCACAACGTCCCGAAGATCCTGCTTGGTGAACGTAATGTCCACCTCCGGCGAGTGATCTTCAAACATATCCACTGTCATCACCGACCGCGCGTACTTCTTTCTCTGCGATGCGGTGCATCCACCACCCGAGAAGCCTCCTGCAATGGTGTGGATCTCCCCGTGGATAGGCATCTCGTGCTGCTGGGCTTCTCCACCTGCTGGCTGGGAGCTCGACGCACCCCCCGTCCTTTTATCCAGCAGGTAGTCATTTAGGAACCCGCTCTTAACCAGATCGTCGAGCTGATATCCCAAGGACAAACACGAGTCCAAAGTGTGGCCAAAGCCTTGGTGAAACTCACACCAGGCATCCGGCTTTGACCCCAGCACCTTGTCGCCCACCTTCTCAGGCGCTTTCAACCTAGCAGATATGTTAGGAATGGCGATCAGATCCGCCAGTCCCATGACAAACTTGTGCTTAGGCGGGCGATTGTATTCCCGGCGTGCTGGTTGCTGGCGTCCCTGGCCCCTGCCCTTGTCCCTCCTATCATAAGGATGGCGAGTCCTCTGGTCCTTCCTGGTCGCCGCTGCTGTCTCCAGCACCCTCTGCGGCTGGATCCTGGTCTGGGCGCGTGGCCTAGCGGGAGCCACGCTTCCTCTCTTCTCGACGACTTCACTCTCGTCGGCGATGTGAGCCACCGCAAGTCGCCTGACTTCAGCAAACGTCGCAGGGTGAGCCCTGATCAAGGCCTCGCAGAATGGTCCCGGCAGCACGCCCTTCTTGAATGCATAGACCAGCATTTCTTCATCTTTAGCCGGCGATCTGACTATCTGCGCTCCAAAGCGGTTCAGGTAGTCTCTGAGGGACTCTCCCTGGTACTGCCTTATATCAAACAGATCATAAGACACCCTGGGCGGTGCCTTATTCACGATGTACTGCTCGACAAAAATCTTCGAGAACTGTTGAAAATTGGTTATGTGGCCGTTAGGCAGGCTCACAAACCACTCCAACGCCGTTCCCTGGAGCGTACTCACGAACATTTTGCAGTAGACGGCGTCTGACCCTCCTGACAGCATCATCTGCGTGTGGAACGTGGTGAGATGAGCCTCAGGATCCTCCACGCCGGTGAAAACAGCCTTAACCGGAGCCACGCTCGCAGGAATGGGCGTGTCAGTGATCGCCTGAATAAAAGGCATGGGAAAAACACGAGGTGGCGACGACGGCACAACCTCTTCAGCGGAAGAACGTCCTTGCTGCTCCTGAAGAGCTTGACGCAACTCCTCAGTCACCTTGCTGAGCTCCTCATTCCTGGTGCGAGAGGCGACCAGGTCCTCATGCATTCTCGCCTGTTCGATGCGCGAGGCCTCCACAGTTGCCTGCAATGAACGCATCATCTCTGCCATCTGTGCCATGGTCATGGCAGCGACGCCTTCAGCAGCGACGGGCGCAACTGGACTTGAACGATTGCTTCTCATTTTTCTCATGAAACTCAGCGAATCACAGAGTGGAGCGAACGACACTTCAACCACGATCGATTCAGCGATCAATCGGAGAAAACTGTGCGAAACTGCGCAAGAAAACTCGAGAACACCGTAAACCTTCAAAGAAAACCACAACTTCACCAGAAACCACCGCTTCCCCACGGACAACCAAACGAGCGAAAGAACTCAAAGTCCACCGAACAAATCACGCGTAACCAGCAGAAAACCTCACTTCACCGAACAAAACTCGAAACGAACGGTGGAAAATGCGAATTCACCGAACAAATCTCAAGCAAACAGCGAATGATAGTTGCACCAGCACACAACCACACAAAAAACTTCGAAAACCTCCAAAAACTCACGCTGTGGATGGGAGCAAGTTTTACACGGCCCCACGGTGGGCGCCTGATGATCCTGCCTGTTGACCAGAACGCTGGAAACTGCCTCGTCAAAGGATCGACGTGTGGACCGCTTCACACCTCCGTTCCTCTTCGAGATCCACCTCGAGAACCTGCAAAGAAACAGAGCGGTGCCGCTACGGCCGATCGCACTCCAACGCCCAAGTCGGTGACCGAATCACCAAATACTAAGAGAACAAGAACCGTGCAAATCCTCTCTCACAGTAAGCTCTATAACTCGCAAGCGTAAAGAATGTATTCTGAACGTGCGTACCTCAGAATGTTCGTTGAGAACTCTTATATACCTGGCTGTTTTCTCTCTCCTGGCAGTTCCAGACTTGGACACGTGGCTCGCATCCAACTGTACACGTGCCATCATCTGGAGGCTCCTTGACTTGGGCGCTACTCCTGACTCTCCCTTTGGCACACTATTTGTATTTTATATATTGATCCTGCCTGTTGACCGGAGCGCTGGAGAATGCCTCGTCAAAGGATCGACGTGCGCGCCGCTTCTCACCTCCGTTCCCCCTCTGGATCTATCTCAAGAACCTGCAAAGAAACGATACGGCGCCGCTGCGGCCGATCGCACTCCGACGCTCAAGTCAGTGGCGGTATCACCAAATACTGAGAACTGGAACCGTGCAAATCTCTCTCACAAACAGCTCTGTCACTCGCAAGCGTAAAGTGTATGAACTGAACGTGCGTACCTTAGAAAATCTGTTAGGAACTCTTATATACCTGGTGGTTTTCTCTCTCCTGGCAGTTACAGACTTGGACACGTGGCTCGTATCCAACTGTACACGTGCCATCATCTGGGGCTCCCTGACTTGGCGCTGCTTCTACTCTCATTTTGGCTATGTTACCTATGCATGGTACTGCCCAGTGCATAGCTAACTCAGGAGTGCGATCTCTACTGAAACTGGCGAGGTAGGGCCTTCATACACCTTCCCCGTGGTCTCGCCGGCCGCCTTCGTAATCTGCTTCTCCTTCATCTTCGGCGATGTGCTTGTTCTGGCGATCTTCGACTGCCTGGTCACCTGAGTCTGCATCTGGCGACTTCATCCCCAACCTGGCGATCGCCTATTCTGGTAAGCTGGAGATCGGAACACGCCAACTTAACTATCGGCGACTACACGTGCCTCCCGACTTCCTTCCCAACTGTCAACCTGGCGCCTTGTCACCACGCCTATACTGTAGCAGGATGCCACGTCATCGCACCCGACCACCAGGGCGGTACACAAGCCCCCCAGTCTTAAGCGAAGACTTGTCTAGCAAAAAGACTGAAAAAGCCTTCGTTAACACCGGTCTACGTGGCATGGGCGCAGAATTCCAAGCGATAGTACTTTCTGCTGTTCTGACGCTCCACCAAACCCTTCGCGCATCGTTCGACACGTGGCTCTCATCAACGGCTATCTTCATCTGCCGTTAGCGCTTCCCAAAACCGTTTCGAAAACCCTTAAACCCCTTACGCTCCTACTGTTCCATCACTTTCTTCACACTTGCATACGCTCTCATTTCCTCCTGCGAAAGCTCTCGACGTTCCTCGACGCTCTAGATCACCACCTCCCTTTAACATTCTCCCGATCATCGAAAGGTAACTACTTTCCTTCATCTGTTGGGTTTTCTTGCATTTTCACCGATTTGCATCATCCTGTAACTGCCTGGTGCATACGCTGTGGGCTGTTTTTCCATTTCTCCTTCTGCGTGACTTAGGGCTTTGTCGATCGTCGCAACGAACTCACATTCGTTCGCCTTTCACCTTCCTTTCATGATCGAGTCAGCCTTTGTAACCCTCCTGATTATTTTTTCTTCCTCCTTCGTTTGCAGTTGCTATCATGACTCGCACGAAGATCACCCCGAACCCCCCTCCATCAGCGCGAAACCCTCCTTCACAAGCACACGACTCTACGCAAGTTCGTGGTGCTCCCTCTTCGCAGGCTGTGAGGCTTGCGTCTTCTCAAACCGCTCTGGCCCAGGCGACTCCACCAAACGCTGGAGGAGCCCCCCTCCCACTGCCAGACTTCAAGACGTTATACCCATGGGCTAACTCAACCCTCTTAAAGGAAACGTCGTCGGTGAACACCGCGGGAGCGGTTCTGCGATTGACCAATGGGGACGAGGCCCACCAATCGTTCAACAAGGAACACGATGAGAGAATGATGGTGCTGCCTTGCCCCGCCGCTCTGCCAGTGTGCGCCGATGATAAAGTGAGCGCCGACGGGCCCTTCTGCTTCGTCTACACCACTTTCTTCAAGAAGGTCAAACTCAGGTTCCCTCTCACTCGATTTGAGAGGGAACTCTTAACCGAGCTCAATATCGCTGCCGCCCAGCTCCACCCCAACAGCTGGGCGTTTGTCCGAGCTTTCGAGATAACGTGCGCCCACCTGGGGTTGCCCGCGTCAGTGGACGTGTTTTTATTCTTGTTCGAGGCCAAGCACCCAGGAGATCGCCTGTGGGTCAGCCTGAACGCCATTGCTGGGAGGTCCATTTTCACCATCTTCCAGCAGTCGTACAAGGATTGGAAGGGAAAGTTCATTCAGGTTCGCGCAAATGACAAAGACACTTCCCTCCTCGACGGTTTCCCCTTGTACTGGGTGGACAAGGGGAAAAAGGAGTCCAAGAGCTGCTTCAGGAGGCCCAGAAGTCCTGATAGCATGGGAGCCTTGGACAGAGACCTTTGTCTCTTCTGGAAGAGGGTGGCAGATGCCCATATAACATTCTTGACCCCCACCCTGATTTCCTTCGAGTTCTTTGAGGACCAGCTGGAATTCCAAATAGGTTAGGACGCTACATCTTTGTCTTGACGTTGCTTCTGATATTGTTTCTGGGCGTCTTGTGCGACACACACAAGACTTTGGTTTTATCTTTTCTGCATATGCCTGCTTTTGCTGTCTCATTGTCTTGTACACGTACCCCTTTCTCCTTTGAGCTAACTTATGCACTTTCATTTCATGCAGACACCATGTTGGGTAAGAACATGCTCGCCGATTTAAAGGCGCTCGCCCGCAACCACGGGTTGGCGACCGGCTCCCAGACGGTTCCCAACTCGGCGGTCGAGAAGGCCATCATCCAGGGGCGATCACCGCCTAAGGCGCCCACCCAACGAAAGAAACTGGTCCTTAAGAGGCCAAAGCGGAAAGCCCCCCTAGTTGTCCAAGAGGATGAGGAAGAAGACGACGAGGTCACAGAGGATGGCCTTGTCACGAAAAGGAAGAGGGTGGCACCATCTTCTCCACCTGCCCCGCCCCCTCTTCCAGCTTCAACACCACCATCAACACCCGCTCCTCCTCCCTCATCTCCAGCACCACAAGCCCCTTCACCACCAGTCCAAGCAGTTCCATTGGCCACTGCGCCACCTGCAACTGAGGCCCCAGAGCCAAACTTCTTGGAGGACCCCCCGAGCGCCTCTACACCACATATATCAGCAGGAGGGGGCCCTCCTTCCAACACTTCAGCTGCAGGAATCGCTCCAATCGGGGACGAGATGGCTCACACCTCTCCAATCCTAATCACCGAGTCCCCGATTGCGTCGCCACGCCAAGAGGCAACCACTGAAAATATCGCTAAGGAAGGTGGCGACGAGAACCCTCAACAAGCCCCCCTGGCGCCTCTCCAAGCTACAAATCTTTCCCTCGAGGTCACGAGGATGTGGGAACCTTTGACTGCTAAACTCAAAACCATCGCAGAAGACATCCCATCGATCATAACGAGAGCTGTGGAGAGCTCCACCAGGCGGCTACAGGATGATATCTACAACCTTAAGACCGAGAACAGCACAATGAAGGTTGAGGTGGAGAAGGTGGCCTTCAGCCTAACGCTCGCGGAAATGGAACATTCCCAAGTGGAGGATGCCCTAAACACCGAGCTTAGGCTTGCGCGCAAGGAAGCTGTTGACCTTCGCCGCAAAGTCCATGAACTTGCCCAAGAAAAAGTTGAACTTGAAAGCAGAATCGTGCCTCTACGTACCAAGGCGAGCGACCTGGAGGCTCAAATTCAAGCTAATGCCGATAAGGTACAAAGACTGGAGCAAAGGTCGATCGACCGCGAGAAGCTGCTTGGGCAAGTTGAAAAAGCAAGGGATGACGCCATGGCTGATCTCACCGAGGCGAACAAGGAAAAAGAGAAGATGGCTGCCGAGTTGACACAAGCTCGAACAGAATCCAAGAAGGTTACTGACGACCTTCTCCATGCTCAAGAGACTAACAAACAACTCCAAAAACAGATTGAAGAGCAGGGGCAGCAGAACAAGGAGCTCAAGAAACAAGCTGAAGAGCTGGGACAGCAGAACGAGGAGCTCAAGAAACAGGCTGAAGAGCTTCAAGGACAATTTGAAGAACTTAAGCTAAATTCTGCTCAGATTCTGACTGCTGGATTCGAAGCCGCTCGGGAGCAATTTGCATGCCTATTCCCTGATCTTGACCTTAGCATGGTGTCATTAAACAATGAAGTAGTAGATGGAAAGGTCGTTTCCGCCGAAGGCTCAACCAATTCCACCCCATCTGCTTCTTTATAAATTCACCTGTATTTACCTTGTAAAAAACTCTTGCACATGTGTTTTGAACAGTTATTCATTTCAATAGCGAGACTTGGATATTTCTTCTGACTTCTTTTGAGCGCTTTACTTTCTTTGTATGTTTAACTCTGCTACGTTTAACTTAGCGATTTTGCAAACATGACCTTTGGCGTAACTGCTTCGAGCCGATTCAAACTTAAGCAATAATCGCTTTAAACAACTTGTACCCCTGAGGCACTAACCTGATCATAAGAAAAGTTCCAAGCAACGAACTGTGATTCAATCATCGGTTCAAACAACGTCCCACTTGACCCGCTTTATCGAACAAGTCTTTCAACCTTCTCGCCGTGTTTGAACTTTTCGCGATCACCTAGACCTCTTGGTAACACCAGCTTTTCTTAGTCTCAGGCTTTGGCAGTCATTTCTTTATCTGAGGCAGAAATGCCCTTTGAGATCTTCCTTTACCTCCCTGAACTTCAGAGCTAGAGACTGGCTGGCTAGGCGTTCTCTTCGAACCCACCTTAGCCACCTTTCAAGCTTCTTCCACCCTCTTCGCCATACCTGAACTCGTTCAAGGCGAGAAGGATTTTATCTTGCCTATACTCGCACACAAGCGAGAAGGTCTTTTAACTCGCCTGAACTCGCTCATCGGCGAGAAGGACTTTTACTCGCCTGAACTCGCTCATCGGCGAGAAGGACTTTAAACGGCCTTGACTCGCTCGACGGCGAGAAGGACTTTGTCTGGTGCCTCAACTTGCCCAGGGTGTACACCTCCTCCCCCCTGGATGCACTGAGGACCTTTTCTTTCTCACGCCTGCACTCGCTCGACAGCGAGGAGGTCTTTGATGGGCCTTAGTTCGCACAACGGCGATAAGGACTTTACCCGGTGCCTCAACTTGCCCAGGGCGTACATCTCCTCCCCCCTGGATGCACTGAGGACCTTTCTCGCCTGCGCCCGCACGACGGCGAGGAGGTCTTTAACTTGCCTCTACGTTGCCCCGGGAGTTACATCTTCTCGCTCCCAGAATCACGGAGGACCTTTCCTCTTTCTCGCCTGCACCCGCTCGACGGCGAGGAGGTCTTTCATCTGGTGCCTCCGATCGCCGATAAACGATGAGGACTTAAAAACTTAACTGGTGCCTCTAATCGCCGAAAAACGATGAGGACTTTAAAAACTTAACTGGTGCCTCTAATCGCCGAAAAACGATGAGGACTTTAAAAACTTAACTGATACCTCTAATCGCCAAAAAACGATGAGGACTTTAAAACTTTAGAAAACACGCGACATATCTTTTCGTGCCTTAAATCATGTACGAATGACAAGGTCTTTCTTCGAAACTTTTGGAAATAACACATATGCAATCTGAAAACACCTTATACTTCGAAAACTCTTCTTTTATTGGGTGGCCTCATTAAAAACCCTCCTTAGGGAAAAAAGAGTGCCCCCTTGAAACTGTTTTAACAGAGACATTGTAATGTAATATTTGTGTTTGCCTTTACTTACAAAGCTCTTAGCTATAGTACAACTTCAGGTGTGTGGCGTTCCAGGTACGAGGGATCGCCCCCCCTTCCAGCGTCTCCAAGCGATAGGCTCCGTTCCCGAGTGCCTCGGTTATTCTGAACGGCCCAGTCCACTTGGGTGATAGCTTATTCTCCATCTCGTACTGGTGGGCCTTCCTCATCACCAGATTGCCTTCTCTAAACTGCCTTGGCATCACCTTTGAGTTGTACCTTCGCTCGACCCTTCTCTTCACCGCCTCAGCCTTCAGCCTTGCCTCCTCCCTGACTTCGTCCAGCAGATCCAGGTTCAGCCTTCTCTCTTCATTCGAGTCTTCCTCTACAAAGTTCTGGAATCTCGGCGAGCTCTCCTGAATCTCGACTGGAATCATGGCATCACACCCATAGACCAAGCTAAACGGGGTCTCATGGGTTCCTAACTGCTCGGTGGTGTGGTACGCCCAAACTATACGGGGTACCTCCTCAGCCCAACTTCCCTTGGCTTTCTCGAGCCTTCTCTTCAAACCTCTCAGCAACACCCGATTAGCTGATTCCACCTGGCCATTCGTCTGAGGGTGCTCGACGGATGCAAACACTTGCTGAATTCCAACCCCTTCACAAAGCTTCTTCAACAGGTGGCTTGCAAACTGAGTCCCATTATCTGATACCAGGCGCTTAGGCACTCCAAACCGGCACACAATGTTCTTCCATACAAAGCCTTCGATCTTGTGCGCGGTGATCTGGGCCACGGGTTCTGCTTCAATCCATGGTGAAGTACTCAATCGCTACTACCAAGTATTTCATCTGCCTGATCGCCAGTGGAAAAGGTCCCAGGATGTCGATCCCCCACGTATGAAACGGCCAAGGGCTATAGATCGACTTCAACCCCTCGGGAGGTGCTTTGTGCCAATCGGCGTGCTGCTGGCATTGTTTGCAGCACTGGGCATACTTCTTGCAGTCTTCTCTCATGGATGGCCAATAGTAGCCTGCACGGAGAGTCCTCGCGGCCAGAGCTCGACCCCCGACGTGACTTCCACATATTCCTTCGTGGAGCTCTGCCATAATTCTCGTGCACTTCTTGCCGTGTATACATTCCAGGAGTGGGTGAGTGAATCCAAACCTGTACAGATCGCCATCAATCAATGTATACTTGCTGGAATTTTTCTTTACCTTCCTAGCTTCTGTTGGATCTAGCGGGAGGAGGCCATCCGCCAGGCACCGCTTGTACTGTGTTATCCAAGTGTCTGGCTCATGGGTGGCACAGACCTGCATCACGTCCACTTGCTCTCCTCGACATGCTCTAATTCTCGGCGATCTCAGAGTTTCCTGCGTTAAAGACTTATGGCTTCTCGCTGTTCTCTCCGTCGACCTGCTTATCTGAAGGACCAGGTGATCTGCTACAAATGCCCTCGGCGTCTTCAAAGTTTCTTGAATCACTGTCCTCTGCCTACCCCCCTTGCCTGAGCTGGCGAGCTTAGCAAGCAAGTCGGCTCGGGCATTCTGTTCTCGGGG
The DNA here is from genome assembly GCF_000499845.2 of Phaseolus vulgaris. NCBI lineage: Eukaryota > Viridiplantae > Streptophyta > Magnoliopsida > Fabales > Fabaceae > Phaseolus > Phaseolus vulgaris. Next base: position 16,345,218 of record NC_023758.2, on the reverse strand, counting down.
CACATGCACCACTTCAAAAGAGGCAAAGGAACTCTTCAATTCCTGCACATACGCCAAGTAAGCCGCCATTTGTGGATCTTTAGCCTGGAACTCGCCTGTTACTTGCCCTGTGACTAGCAGCGAGTCGCTCTTAGCCATCAGCACTCTGGCTCCCATTTCCTTAGCCAGCAGAATCCCGGCGATCAGCGCCTCATACTCTGCTTGATTGTTGCTGGCTTTGAAGGCGAATCTCAACGATTGTTCGATCAGCACGCCGTTGGGTCCTTCCAATATGACTCCAGCACCGCTACCCTGCTAGTTTGACGATCCATCCACCGAGAGTACCCAACAGAAATCGTCTCCTTCAACCCGCGTCGCCTCTGAAGAGAGCTCGACTACAAAATCTGCAAAGATTTGCCCTTTGATCGGGCCTCGAGGCTCATATTTAATGTCAAACTCTGACAACTCCACTGCCCACTTCACCATTCTTCCTGCAACGTCAGGCTTCTTCAAGACCTTCTGGATGGGCAGGTCAGTCATCACCAGTATTGTGAAGCTGTGGAAGTAGTGGCGCAACCTCCTCGCCGAAAACACCACAGCCAGCGCAGCCTTCTCCAGGGCCTGATATCTCGTTTCGGGGCCCTGCAACACCTTGCTCACAAAATAGATAGGCTTCTGAGCCTGATCTTGGTCCTGGGCGAGCACCGCACTCACCGCCCTCTCAGTCACAGCAAAATACAATCTGAGAGGGATTCCCGCCAGTGGTTTGCACAGAACCGGTGGGCTCGCCAAATATTCCTTCAGCTTGACGAAAGCTTCCTCACACTCTTTCGTCCAAGCGAACTTGTTATTGCGCCGCAGACACTGGAAATAGGGATGTCCCTTTTCTCCGCTTGCTGACACGAAGCGGGATAGGGCTGCCATCCGACCTGTCAGCTGCTGGACCTCTTTCACTGTAGCCGGGCTTCTCATCGCCAAGATGGCAGCACACTTGTCCGGATTGGCTTCTATTCCTCTTTCAGTCAAGAGAAAACCCAAAAATTTTCCAGCCTCCACGCCGAAAATGCATTTCTCCGGGTTGAGCTTCAACTTGAACCTGGCGATCGTCGTGAACAATTCTTCCAAGTCTGCAACGTGCTTGCTTTTCTCCTGCGAGGTCACGACCATGTCATCGACGTAAGCTTGCACGTTCCTTCCCAGCATTGGTGCAAGTACTCGGTCCATCAGCCTCTGGTACGTGGCCCCCGCATTCTTCAGCCCAAACAGCATCACCTTATAGCAGTAGCACGACCTCTCCGTCATGAAGGCTGTTTTTTCTTCATCCATGGGATGCATCTTGATCTGATTATAGCCCGAGAAGGCATCCAGGAAACTCAGCAGCTTGCACCCTGCAGCACTATCAACCAGGGCATCAATGCTTGGTAAAGGATACGAATCCTTTGGGCAAGCCTTATTCAGATCGGTGAAATCGACGCACATGCGCCATTTCCCGTTGCTCTTCTTCACCAGCACGACATTTGCCAACCACTCAGGGTACTGGACGTCCCTGATGTGGCCTGCAGCGAGGAGTTTCTGGGTCTCATCCTTGATCGCCTGCCTCCTCTCTTCATTAAATTTCCTCCTTCTTTGCCGCACCGGTCTCACCATGTTGTCCATCGCCAGATGATGGCACAAGAAGTCGGGGTCGATCCCGGGCATGTCCGAAGCGGTCCAGGCAAACGCGTCCAGATGCCGTTCAATCACCTTGGCGATCTGGTCCTGGAGATCGACCTCCAGAGATCTTCCGAGCTTGAAAATTTTCCCCCCGATCTCCTTCTCGAGCCACTGCTCGATGGGCTTGGGCCTTGATTCTCTGGCGATCACCGCCTTGGTGATTCCGAGTTCCCTTGCTTCCTCCGGGCGATTCCGCGCCTCTTCTTCCTCCAGGCCAGCATTTCTCTCCCCCAGCTCAGCATCTACCATCTCTATGTCCCTTCCGGCGGCCTCCTCCATTATCGGCGGTCCGGGCTTCACACCGGGAGGTGGGGTGGTTGTAACATAGCTCACTGATCTTTTATTTTTCAGGCTATTTTCATAGCATTTTTTCGCTTCCTTCTGATCAGACTTTATCGTGATCACCACCCCTTCCATGGACGGCAGCTTCACCTTCATGTGCCGAGTCGATGGAATTGCGCCTATCCTGTTAAGAGTGGGCCTTCCCAGCAGGATGTTATATGCTGAAGGGGCGTTTACGATGAGGTACTTGATTTTCTCCGTCCTCGACCCAGCCTCATCGGTAAACGTGGTTCTCAGCTCAATGTACCCCCTGACTTCCACCTGGTCGCCAGCGAACCCATACAAGCACCCTCCATAGGGCCTTAGCTGGTCAAGGGGCAATTCTAGCTGCGTGAAAGTCGGCCAGAACATCACGTCTGCCGAACTTCCTTGGTTCACCAGAACTCGGTGAACCTTCTTCCCCGCCGTGATCAACGAAATAACAATGGGATCGTTGTCATGAGGCACAACGTCCCGAAGATCCTGCTTGGTGAACGTAATGTCCACTTCGGGCGAGTGATCTTCAAACATGTCCACTGACATCACCGATCGCGCGTACTTTTTCCTCTGCGACGCGGTGCATCCACCACCTGAGAAACCCCCTGCAATGGTGTGGATCTCCCCATGGATAGGCATCTCGTGTTGCTGGGCTTCTCCACCTGCCGGATGGGAACTCGACGCTCCTCCGGTCCTTCTGTCCAGCAGATAATCGTTTAGGAACCCGCTCTTAACCAGATCGTCGAGCTGGTATCCTAAAGACAAACACGAGTCTAGGTTGTGGCCAAAGCACTGGTGAAACTCACACCAAACGTCCGGCTTCGACCCTAGCACCTTGTCGCCCACCTTCTCGGGCGCCTTCAATCTAGCAGATATGTTAGGGATAGCGATCAGGTCCGCTAGTCCCATGACGAATTTGTGCTTAGGCGGGCGATTGTATTCCCAGCGTGCTGGTTGTTGGCGTGCTGGCGGTTGGCGCGCTTGGCTTCTTCCCTTATTTCTCCTATCGTAAGGATAGCGAGTCCTTTGGTCCTTTCTGGCCGCCGCTGTCGTTTCCAGCACCCTCTGTGGCTGGATCCTGGTCTGGGCGCGCGGCCTGGCGGGAGCCACGCTGCCTCTCTTCTCGGCGACCTCACTCTCGTCGGCGATGTGGGCCACCGCAAGTCGCCTGACTTCAGCAAACGTCGCTGGATGAGCCCTGATCAAGGCTTCGCAGAATGGCCCTGGCTGCACGCCCTTCTTGAAGGCATAGACCAGCATTTCTTCATCCTTGGCCGGCGATCTGACCATCTGCGCTCCGAAGCGATTGAGGTAGTCTCTGAGGGACTCCCCATGGTACTGCCTTATATCAAACAGATCATAGGACACCCTGGGCGGTGCCTTGTTCACAATATACTGCTCGACAAAGATCTTCGAGAATTGTTGAAAATTAGTTATGTGGCCATTAGGCAGGCTCACAAACCACTCCATCGCCGTTCCCTGGAGCGTGCTCACGAACATCTTACAATAGACGGCGTCCGACCCTCCTGACAGCATCATCTGTGTGTGGAACGTGGTCAGATGAGCCTCTGGATCCTCCACGCCAGTGAAAACAGCTTTAACCGGGACCACGCTCGTGGGAATTGGCGTGTCGGTAATCGCCTGAATGAAAGGCATTGGGAAAACACAAGGCGGCGTCGACGGCGCCACCTCTTCAGCGGAAGAACGAACCTGCTGCTCCTGAAGAGCTCGACGTAGCTCCTCAGCTACCTTGCTGAGCTCCTCGTTCCTGGCGCGAGAGGTGACCAGGTCTTCATGTATCCTTGCCTGCTCGACGCGCGAGGCTTCTACAGTGGCCTGCAATGAGCGCATCATTTCTGCCATCTGCGCCATGGTCATGGCGGCGTCGCCTTCAGCTGCGACGGGAGCCACGGGACTGGAACGATTGCTTCTCATCTTTCACATTAACTTCAGCGAACCACAGAAATACAGCGAATAACACTTCAACCACGAACGAATCAGCGATCGATCGGAGAAGATTCAAGAAACTGCGCAAGAACTTCAAGAACACCGCAAACCTTCGAAGAAAGTCGCAGCTTCACCAAAAACCACCGTTTCCCCGCGAACCAAACAACCAAACGAAAGAACTCGAATCCACCGATCGAAAAGCCAGACGAACGGTTTAAAACACAGACTTCACCGAACGAAACTCAAAGAAACCAAGAACGACGGTTGCACCAGCACACAACCGCGCAGAAAACCTCGAAAACCTCCACGAACTCACGCTGTGGATGGGAGCACGTTTTACACGGCCCCACGGTGGGCGCCTGATGATCCTGCCTGTTGACCGGAGCGCTGGAGAATGCCTCGTCAAAGGATCGACGTGCGCGCCGCTTCTCACCTCCGTTCCCCCTCTGGATCTATCTCAAGAACCTGCAAAGAAACGATACGGCGCCGCTGCGGCTGATCACACTCCGACGCTCAAGTCAGTGGCGGTATCACCAAATACTGAGAACTGGAACCGTGCAAATCTCTCTCACAAACAGCTCTGTCACTCGCAAGCGTAAAGTGTATGAACTGAACGTGCGTACCTTAGAAAATCTGTTAGGAACTCTTATATACCTGGTGGTTTTCTCTCTCCTGGCAGTTACAGACTTGGACACGTGGCTCGTATCCAACTGTACACGTGCCATCATCTGGGGCTCCCTGACTTGGCGCTGCTTCTACTCTCATTTTGGCTAAGTTACCTATGCATGGTACTGCCCAGTGCATAGCTAACTCAGGAGTGCGATCTCTACTGAAACTGGCGAGGTAGGGCCTTCATACACCTTCCCTGTGGTCTCGCCGGCCGCCTTCGTAATCTGCTTCTCCTTCATCTTCGGCGATGTGCTTGTTCTGGCGATCTCCGACTGCCTGGTCACCTGAGTCTGCATCTGGCGACTTCATCCCCAACCTGGCGATCGCCTATTCTGGTAAGCTGGAGATCGGAACACGCCAACTTAACTATCGGCGACTACACGTGCCTCCCGACTTCCTTCCCAACTGTCAACCTGGCGCCTTGTCACCACGCCTATACTGTAGCAGGATGCCACGTCATCGCACCCGACCACCAGGGCGGTACATATATCATTTTTTTTGTACTTTGAATTTTGAAGTACTTCTTTTTTCTAATTTTTTACAACACTTTGACGAACACAAATCCAGAATTTCAGAAATTTCCAGTAGGTAAATCAATTGCAATAAGGCGAAACAGTCAGCACATTTGCAGGAAAATAGAGGAATCCTAACAGAAATGAAAAACAGAATTAAGAACTAGCAAAGACATAATAGAAATGATGTGTAAGAACTTGTATAGATCTAAAATACAATTATGAACTCAATACTAAAAAGAAAATGCACCAAAGGATCAAGAAACAAACACATAAAACCGTTCTTAACACAAAATCAAGAAACAAAAAATTACAACAAAAGGACTACAAAGAATTGATGACATTCTTGGAAAAACATGACTATGACTAAACTTATAAGGATTCCAAAATTAAAATGACACAAACACAATGTAATATAAAAAAAAAAACAGCAAGAAAACTCAAAAATAACATAAAAACATGTTCCGTCCGGTTGACCGGGACGTCTTCGTACGCGACCTCAACCGTCAGCAAGGGTCTCCTTCCCACTGGTTACCGTGGATTCCTGGAAAAAAGAGGACAAAGAGGCGCCCTAGCGGCCGTTTGCACTCCGACGCTCAAGTCAGCCACCAAGAAACACCAAAACTGCTCACCTACGTCTCTGAGCACCGCGTATGGCACTCTGAAGGTGGTTAAAAGAACTGTGTATATGTGTGTGTGTTTTCTCCCTCAGGCAAAGATCTTTCCCCCAGTCTCTTGTCCGTAACCTTAAGCACGAGCAAGCAACTAGAGAGTTCTCTGGTAAATTTGCCAAAAGTTCGAACCAACCCCGTTTCCAACATTCCCCGCGCTATTTAAACCTCCCAAGCATTTAAAGCGCCTTAAAGCGCTTTTAATCACAAACGTAACGCACTCATTAAAGCGCTTAATTAGAAAACGTAGCGCATTTAAGACGTTGAAACGCTTGGGAGCCATCATAGCACCTGAACGCTCGAAACGGAAACTGTATTGAATGACTTTAATTACCTGGCACCAGACCAAGGGGTGTTTCCATTCTGTCATGGCTGTTATACACGTGGAGGGCCTCACGACGCCGTGACCCCATCTGGGGGCGCTTCTGCCCACCTGGGGACGTTTCTACGTGTGAGTCCTCCTGCTGGGAGTGCTACTGCGCTAGGGGTGACTTTTTGGGTGCCAACTCATGCCCCCAATCATCTAGTCACTTACTCTGAGAGCGTATCTGCCTTCCTCTCGTACCCTGCACCCGGTTATCCTGGGCGTGACCTTCCTCTTGGGTCGTATCTGTCCCGAAGGCGTCTCTGGGGCGGCAGGGGTACTTCACGAGTCAGGCTGCCCTACCCTGATGTTATCACTATGGCCTTGAAGCCACCTTTTCCTTCTCTTTATCACTTTCCCGAGCTATCGGGACCTGAGGCCTTCCCACGGTGTCGCTCCCTCCATGGTCTTTCCTACCCATGGGTATCGGGGAACCACACTGTGATTGCCTTGTTTTTACATTGTTTGATCTGGCGACGCCCTGGTTGGGCGACGCCTTCACCTAGGCGACGCCTTGCCTTGGCGACGCTTCCTCTCGGCGATGCTGGCACTTGGTGTCTCTCCACCTAGGCGACGCCTTGCGTTGACTTTGACTCTCCAACCGTTGACTTTGACCTTGACTTAGTCAACGCCCGGATACGGGACGGTACAAAACAGAAAGGAAACAACAAGAATATAGAGTTCTTCAATTAAAGAGCCTACAAACAACTCAAAACACAAACAAGAATAAACCAAAACTCTAGATACCACATGATATGATTCCAATAACAAGATGTAGATGATTCTTTGACATTTTATGGAATCAACTTGAGCTAGAATATGATTAGGCACTTTTCTAGAATTGGATCAATGTTCTATCATTCAAGAACTCACCAAAACTTAAGTAACCAAGCCAAAACTCATATGGAAGTTCATTTCTTGCCAATTGAACCGATTAAAATGCTTAAGAATTCAATTGAACCGATTAAAATGTTTGACAATTGAAATGCACCGAACAAAAGCAAGAAAGAATGAAGATGAACCGATTAAACTCAGCAAGGAAGAAGATGAACCGAACAAAACATGAAATAAAGGTAAAGTACCGAATAGAATTGCAAGAAAGAACCTAAGACATGTTTTAAGAGTTCATATGAACATGGAGATGAAAGAAAAGGATGGTAAAGAGAGAAGACTTATGTGGTTGAAGAACTTGGTTGATGAACACGCTACTTGAAGTGTGAAAGCTTCAAGATAAGTATGAATTGCCGCCACTTGAGGAACCAAGGCACTCAAGATGAGACTAGGAAGAGGAGAAGGCAAGTTCCCACTCACTCAATCACCAATTTGGGAGAGTTTCATTACTTCAAAAATCAATTCTATTATTTGAAGGACCTAAGCCCTCCTTTTATAGGAGCAAGGGCCGGTCATGAAGCTTTACAAAGCCTGCACCACAAGCTAACCAAAAGTCTCTTTCATGTTACTCACTTCTAACGCCTATAGTGAGACATGAAGAGTCACCTTCTAGAAAATTCTAAACTAAAGCCTAAAGATGCTTTACAAAAGAGGTATCTAATGTTTCCCTCTAAGCACCTTCCTAAACACTATTCTATATTATTTACAAATTTATACAAAAGAAACTATAAAGAGAGACATTAATTGAAGCCTATTCTTGAAAGCTCTTAGACTTCTTTGGCTTTAGGCTTGGTCCTCTCTTTATTTTTTGTCTTCTTTAAATTTTGAGAAGACTAGAAGGAAGAACTTCAAATGTGTGGGTGGATAACCTCTTCCTTCATTAATAAAAGCCTCTCCTATGTGATCTCCATCATAATCCAACCTTCAATTCTTCAAGCCTCCTTGCTATTCAGATTATGGGGTTCTATACCCTCTAAAGTGGATACTTGAAGCAACCTCCAATTCTTTAACCCTTCCCACTCTTTGTGCATAAAGTTGAAGGGTTATATGCCTCCTAGGTAACCCAGGTTGACCTCACTGACCTCTGGTTACATCATCTCCACATTGAGGTTGAACTTTATTCCTTGGGCAAGTTCGACCTATGTCAATCTCTTTCCCAAATGGCTAAACTATCTCTGAACCATCATCTTGACAACACCTAGAGGATCTGGGGAGATGCTTATCATTGTGCAATATCAAGTGATCTAAGATCACAATGAGAGCAACGCATAGAGCTTAAGGTTAACATACAGGTACACAAGATGACTCTAGTTAGGCAGTCTCAACCCAAAGCTAAGGAACCAATCTAGGAATAGGTATAAAAGAATATGAAACCTCTTGAAAAACATCAACAAATATCATCAATAGAAGACAAAAACATGACCAAGGACATAAGAAACAATTCACACGGTGAGCAGTAATCTCAGCAATCAAGTCAAGGCCCCACCAAAGAACCAACAAACTTTACCAGAAGAAGAAAGAGGCATACACCAGAACATCAATTGTTCTTTCTTCTGGTCTTCTTAAAAATAAAAACATGTGGTATTCAGAGCAAGGTTGTTTTATGCTTATTTGCTTTGAGTTGATTTTCGGCACTTTATTTTCTTACACCTTTAAATTCTTGCCTTTACATTGAAGCAAATTTAATTTCATCCTTTACTTTATTGCCTTTTACATTTTGGCATTTTTTTTTGTTCATTAGCTTTCAATTCGCTTTTGAATGTTATTTTGTATCCATTTTTATTCTTACCTCTTTTGTTTGAGTCATATATTCTTAGTTTTTCTAGGATTCCTTATTTGCTTCTACTTATTTTGCTTTTAATTGTGAAGGTATAAAAGTTGTGTACCGTCCCGTATCCGGGCGTTGACAAAGTCAAGGTCAAAGTCAACGTCGGGGTCAAAGTCAACATAAGGCGTCGCCTAGGTGAGGCGACGCCAAATGCAGGCGTCGCCAAGAGGAAGCGTCGCCAAGGTAAGGCGTCGCCTAGGTGAAGGCATCGCCAAGTCAAGGCGTCGCCCAGCTAGGGCGTCGCCAAGGTCAAATGTCACAAAAGCAAGGCAATCACAGTGTTGCCCCCCGATACCCATGGGTAGGAAAGACCATGGAGGGAGCGACGCCATGGGAAGGCCTCAAACCCCGATAACCCGAGGTAGCAATAAAGAGAAAAGAAAGGTGGCTTTAAGGCCATAGTAATAGCGCCAGTGGAGAGCAACCTGACTCGTGAAGCGCCCGTGCCGCCCCAGAGACGCCCTTGGGGTACATACGACTCATGAGGAGGGTCACGCCCAGGGTAGCCAGGTGCAGGGTACGAGAGGAAGGTAGATACGCTCTCAAAGTGAGTGACTAGATGTTTGGGGGCATGAGTTGGCACCCAAAAAGTCACCCCTTGAGCAGATGCACTCCCAGGTAGGAGGACTCACACGAGGAAATACCCCCAGATGGGGCCACGACGCTGTGAGGCCCTCCACGTGTACAACAACCAAGTCAGAATAGAAACGTCATTTTGTCAGGTACAAGGTAATTAAAGTTATTTAATAAAGTTTACGTTTCGAGCGTTTAAGGTACTATAAATGCTCCCAAGCGGTTTAAACGTCTTAAAGGCGCTGAACGTTTTATAATTAAATGCGCTTTAAGGCGCTTTGAATGCTGGAGTAGCTGAAATAGCGCCTTGAATGTTGGAAACGGGGTTCGAACTTTTGGGATATTTTCCCGGAGTATACTCTAGTTGCTTGCGCGAGTTTTGGCACGAGGCACAAGGGACTAGAGAGTGGTTGTTTGCCAGAGGGAGAAAAGACACAGTACACAGTTTCCTTTTGACCACCTTCAGAGTGCCATTCACGGTGCTCCGATACGGAGGTGTAGAGTTTTGGTGTTTCTTGCTAGCTGACTTGAGCGTCGAAGTGCAGACGGCCGCTAGGGCGCCCTTTTGTCCTTCTTTGCAGGAATCCACAGGTAACCAGTGGGAAGGAGTCCCTAGCTGACGGGTGAGGTTGCACACAAAGACGTCCCAGGTCAACCGGCCGGAACAAGTTGTAGAACATGGAAGCTTTGATGAACCAAATTTGTGATGAAGGCTTGATGTTTTGCTGCTTTGATTGAAGCTTAGTTCTACGGTGTTTAGAATTCTTGTAAAGATCATTCTTAATCTATGCACAAGCCGAATCAATCTGTTTTAAAAGAGAAAAATGTTTTTCTAAGCAAAGAGAAAAACAACCGGTTGAATTCATGATATAATCGGTTGTTTTACACTTAGCTTGTTTGAAGGTTTTTCAAAAATGTTTTTGACTTGGTTGACTAACTGTCAAAACCAATTCAACTGGTTAAAATGACATTTTGAACCGGTTGATTGTCACATTTCTTAACAAGTTTTCACAAACCTGTTAAATCTATTTTCAGTTGAATTATAACTGATTTGGTTCATGATTAATTGCCTAAAACGGCTAGATTTAAGAGCTATAAATATGGTTTCTCTTTGTATTCAAAGATATACAAAAAGTGAGATTGAAAACTTTTTTTATAAGAGATTTGTTTCAAATTTTTGCAAGATTGCCTAAAGGTTGTGAATTGCTTCAAGAACGGATCTTAGGAGCCCTGTGATTTCTGAAATACTAGGTGTAATATGTTTCTTTTTTATTCATGTAATTGTTTCTTTTCTGATGTGATTCCACTAGCCATATAGAGAAAGGTTCTTGACCTTCTTAGGAATCACCTTGAGTTGGACATTATAGAGACACTTTTCTTAGAGTTGGATCATTGTTCTAAGACAAGAACTCACCAAAAACTAGTACCAAATCCCAAACTCATTTGGATGAACCAATTATAGTCAAATTGAACCGAATAAGGTGGAAGAAAAAACAATTGCACCGAACATATTACTTATGGAATGAATTGAACCGAACAAATGAGCTAGAAAAACAAAGGAACAAGATGAATGGACTGAAATATAAAACTGCCGAACCAAAACTCATAAAAAAACAGCAAGAACACCAAACCAAAACTCAAGAACACAAGCTAACAAAAACAATAGAAAGAGGAGGATGGAAGGAGAAGAGAGTGCTCATGAAGATGGAAGGATGATGGATGATCTCGCCACTAGAAGTGTGGAATGCTCCTAGATAAGAGTGATGCCGCCACTTGAGGACTCCATTGATCCATCAAGATAAGACTAGAGAAGAAGGCTCCAAAAGCTCTCCAAAGTTCACTCAAAATTTGAGTAGAGTTTTCTTAGATTAATTCCAATCTGAATTTTACAAAGAGAGCACCTCCATTTATAGCCTAAGGTGCTGAAAATGCAAGCTAAACAATTTCAAAATTCCCTCCTAAAACATTCTAGAACCGGCGCCTATTTGCAAAGCATGACGAAGGTGTGACCTCTTCCTTCACTTTGGCACCTCCTATTCTACTCCTACACCTATCTACTAATACACCCCCCTCCTAAAGCTCCTAAATAAAGCCTAAAAGATGCTATAACAAAAGAGGTTTCTAATGTTTCCCTCTAAGCACCTTCAACTAAAGAAATTACAAAAAGAGAAAATAAATGTCCTCTAGCTCCCAAAGCTTTGAACATGCTTCTTGTAATCCTTTGAGGTGGGCTTTGACCTCCATGGGCGTCCTCCATTTGTGCCTCCACCTCGTCTTGATCTTGTTGATTGGCCTCCATGTCCTTTTGAGCTTGATCTCCATCATACTCCCCGAGTTGGAGAGAATTCGACCACGAATTCTGGAGACCTACAGAAAAAGGAGTTAGATCGCTGACATTAAAAAGTATGACTACCTAAGAATGTATCAGGCATATCTAACTCATAAGCATTGTCATTGATCCTCTTGAGGACTTGGAAAGGTCCATCCCCTCGAGGCATTAGTTTGGACTTCCTTTGAGTAGGAAAACGATCCTTCCTCAAGTGAAGCCAAACCCAATCGCCCTCATCAAACAAAAATGCTTTTCTCCTTTTATTGGCAAGTTCAGCATACTTGCCAACCTTCTTCTCAATTCTCTTCTTGATGTCTTTATGCAAAGTTTTCACAAAAGAAGCCTTTTCATCTCCATCTTTGCACAAGACATCTCCAAGAAGGGGAATAGGAAGAAGATCAAGAGGTGTTAGGGGATTAAACCCATAGACCACCTCAAAAGGAGAATGGGAGGTGGTAGAATTTACTACTCGGTTATATGCAAACTCAACATGGGGTAGTAAATTCTCCCACACTCTAGGATTCCCCGAAATAAAGCATCTCAATAGTTGTCCCAAAGTTCTATTCACCACCTCGGTTTGACCATCAGTTTGTGGGTGGCAAGTGGTAGAAAATAAAAGCTTAGTTCCAAGCTTGCCCCACAAGGTCTTCCAAAAGTGACTCAAGAACTTAGGATCTCTATCGAACACTATAGACCTAGGAATCCCTTGCAAGCGAACCACTTCTTGGAAGAAGAGGTTTGCAATGTGGCATGCATCATCCACTTTGTGGCAAGGAATAAAGTGAGCCATCTTTGAAAAATGATCCACTACCACAAAAATGGAGTCCTTTCCCTTTGATGTCTTGGGTAAGCCTAAGATGAAATCCATAGATATATCTACCCAAGGCATTGAAGGGATAGGAAGAGGAGTATAAAGACCATGGGGATGCATTTTAGACTTAGCTTTGCGGCAAGCTATGCATTTATCACACAAACTATCAACATGTTTATGCATATGTGGCCAAAAGAAATGTTCATGCAACACATCCAAAGTTTTAGCAACCCCAAAATGTCCCATTAAACCCCCCTCATGAGCTTCTCTAACAAGAGATAATCTAATAGAGCTTTGGGGAACACAAAGACATTTTCCTTTAAAAAGAAAGCCATCTTGAATAAAAAAGTCTTTGTGTCCTCCTTTAAGACACTCTTGATAGATGGGAGAAAAATCAAGGTCATCATGATAAAGTTCCTTAATGTGATCAAAACCAAGATATTGAGAGGTTAAAAGATTTAGCAAGGTGTATCTTCTAGAAAGAGCATCCGCCACAATATTTATTTTGCCTTGCTTGTGTTTGATCACATAAGGAAATTGCTCAATGAATTCCACCCACTTAGCATGCCTCTTGTTAAGTTTGTTTTGGCTTTTCAAATATTTAAGAGATTCATGATCACTATGTATCACAAACTCTTTGGGAAAAAGATAGTGTTGCCAAGTAAACAAAGCCCTAACAAGTGCATATAATTCCTTATCATAGGTGGAATAGTTGAGATGACTTCCCTTCAATTTCTCACTAAAATAGGCTATGGGGTGGCCCTCTTGAAGGAGAACAACCCCAATACCTATGCTTGAAGCATCACACTCAATCTCAAATGTCTTAGTGAAATTAGGAAGGGCCAAGATGGGAGCATTAGTCAATTTTTCTTTCAAAGTATCAAAAGCATTTTGTTGTGCTTCTCTCCCAATGAAAGACCACATCCTTTTTCACTATGTCATTGAGTGGTGCGACAATGGTACCAAAGTTTGGGACAAATCTTCTATAGAAAGAAGCAAGCCCATGAAAACTTCGGACCTCATTCAAAGATTTCGGTGTAGGCCAATTTTGAATGGCCACCACCTTTGTTTTGTCCACATGGACCCCTTTACAACTCACAACAAACCCTAGGAATTCTATATGATCAAGAGCAAACATACATTTAGCAAGGTTAGCATACAAATGTTCCTTCCTAAGGGTTTCCAAAACTTGCCTAACATGCAACCTATGGTCATTCAAAGATAAGCTATAAATGAGAATGTCATCAAAGTAAACCACAACAAACTTACCAATGAAAGGTCTAAGAACATGATGCATGAGGCGCATGAAGGTACTTGGTGCATTAGTTAAACCAAAAGGCATAACTAACCACTCATATAAACCAAAGTTGGTCTTAAAATCCGTCTTCCATTCATCACCCGGTTTGATACGGATTTGATTGTAGCCGCTTTTAAGATCAATCTTTGAAAAGATTTTAGAACCATGTAATTCATCCAACAAATCATCTAGTCTAGGTATGGGATGCCTATACTTAATGGTTATGTTATTTATGGCCCTACAATCCGAACACATTCGCCATGTGCCATCCTTTTTTGGCACTAAGATGATAGGCATAGCACAAGGACTCATGCTATCTTGCACCCACCCTTTCTCAATCAAAGCCTCAACTTGTTGGCGAATTTCCTTGGTTTCACTTGGATTGGTCCTATATGCTGGACAATTTGGTAAAGAAGAGCCCGGTATCAAATCAATTTGGTGCTCAATCCCTCTCAAAGGTGGAAGTCCATTTGGAGGATCTTGAAACACATCTTGGAACTCTTTTACCAAAATTTCCAAGCAATGAGGACTATCAACAAGTGATTCTACTCTAAGAGTTCTAGGGATGGCTAAAAAAGAGGATGATGAGCCACTATTTCCCTTTCAATTTCACGCCTAGACACAAGGAGTGTAGGCTTAGAACTCTTATCTTTTTTATCTTTTTCATCTTTTTCACTCTCCCTCTTTTTCTTCATGATAACTTGGTCCTCATGGACTTCTCTTGGAGAGAGAGATTTTAAAGTAACCTTGTGACCATGAAATTCAAAAGATAGTTTGTTGGTAAAGCCATCATGTAAAACTTTTCTATCAAATTGCCAAGGCCTTCCCAAAAGAACATGAGTGGCTTCCATGGGCACAACATCACATAATACCTCATCTTTGTATTTTCCAATGGAGAAATGGATGAGGACTTGTTTATTAACAATTATTTCTCCTACTTCACTAAGCCATTGTAATTTGTAGGGCTTTGTATGAGAGATAGTAGGCAATCCAAGCTTATCTACTACTCTTGTACTAGCCACATTTGCACAACTACCCCCATCCACTATCAAGGAACAAATGTTGTTTTGAATAAGACATCTTGTATGGAAAATATTTTCCCTTTGACTTTCATCAAAAGGTTGTGAAACTTGTCCAAGAAGTCTTCTCACAACTAACAAGTCCCCTTCAAGTGGACATTCGCTCTCTTCCTCACTAGATGCATGAGAATGCAATGAATGCTTTGGAGAATCCGAATCATGCTCACTAACTACAATGCCCTCATGCATGTACATACTTCGTTTGGAAGGACAATTTGCAGCAATATGACCATAACCCATACATTTAAAGCATTTAGTATTAGATGTTCTAGTGGGAGACTTAGGTCTAGAAGTAGATGGCTTAGATTCCTTGGGTTTGAAAGAATAATCTTTGGAAGGATGTTTAGAAAAAGAAGTTTTGTTTCTCCAAGACTTGGAGTAGTATCCATCATTGGAAGCATTTTTAAAAGAGTTTTTCTTAGCAAGTTGGGCTTCCACCTTCATTGCAAGATGAACTAAAAAGCCCAATGATGAATACTCTTGTAACTCAACAATGTCTTGAATATCCTTCCTAAGACCACTCACAAACCTAGCAACCATGGCTTCTTCACTTTCTTCTAATTCAATTTTAAGCACAAGCGTCTCAAGCTCCTTATAATATTCATCCACATTTAGCGTGCCTTGTTGAAACCGTTGGAGTCTCAACATGAGGTCTTTCCTAAAATGTGGGGGCACAAACCTAGCGCGCATATGATCCTTTAAAGAGTTCCAAGAGTCCACGGGAGGACCCTTGTGATAGATAATGTCCTTTACAATTCCATGCCACCATTTCATGGCATAATCACTAAACTCTAGGGTGGCTAGCTTAAGCTTATGCTCATCTTGGATCTCATGGATCTCAAAAATTTGTTCACACTTAGCCTCCCAATCTAAATATACATTTGGATCACTAGAACCATTAAAACAAGGTAGCTTGACCGAAGGAAGCTTGGACTTTGCATCATGATAGAAGCCATTGCCGTAGTGAATTCTTTCCCCTTGGTGATGATGTCTTTGTCCATGGACTTGGGGTGGAGTTCTCCTTCTCCTATGCTCATCTTCACGGCCAACATCATTGGAAGAAGCTCTTGTTGAAGGTCTATGATGCTCATCATGAATTGAAGGAGATGGTCTAGCTTGTTGCACCTCCATCTTTTGCAATCTCTCCTCCAACCGTCTAATGGTTCTTTGAGCTTCATGTAATTCACCAAGGATTGAAGCTTTGGAAGGAGAATTCTGCTTGTAGGATGCATCACTTGAAAATCCAGCCATTTGTAATTAAAAACAGCAAACACACAAAAACAGCAAACAAGTTAAAAATTAGCAAAAACAGTGAGCTTTGGCAATGAAACTGCCGAAGTGAAATGAGGCTGGAAAAAAAAAAAAAAAAAGAGATCACTCTCAAAGAAATAATGTTCTTGCACCAATCTGATCTTGAGGCCTTGGAATCCTCAAATGAAATATGTCAAAGCAAGCACACCAATCTCAAGAGCAACCACCACAAAACCAATGAAACAATAAAGACAAACAAGAAAAGGTATAAGCAAGGCAAGGTAATTGCAAAAGGAAAACTATGTGTAAGACAAACTCAAAGAGTAAGAATGAAAGACAAGCAAGAAAATAAAGAACTCAATGAGAAAGTAGGCACACAAAAGAATACTTAAGGAAAAGCACTAGAGTAGATGAAGAAAACAAAAATTTAGCTACTGGAAAATTTTTTTTAATGCAAACTGTGCTTGATATTCACTGATTTAACTGGAATGATGTAGAGCGAACTGGATTATGAAAATTAAACCACAGAAACTTCAAGATGTTAACTCAATAATGGCACTGGAATCAATTAAAAACAGTAAGCCAATTAATTGAGATAAATGTTTTAAAATCGCTGCCAGATTACCGTATTCTTTTCGGCAGAATTGTACACTTTTTTTATTTTATTTATCATTTTTTGTGTACTTTGAATTTTTGAATGATTATTTTTTCTATCTTTTTCTAACACTTTCAATATCACAAATCCAGAATTTCAGAATTTTCCAGTGAGTAAATCAATTGCAATAAGGAAAAACAGTAAGCACTTTTTTTTTAGAAACAGAGGAATCCTAATAGGAATGAAAAAACAGAATTATGAACTAGCAAAGACATAATAGAAAATGATTGTTCCGTCCGGTTGACCGGGACGTCTTCGTGCACGACCTCAACCGTCAGCTAGGGACTCCTTCCCACTGGTTACCTGTGGATTCCTGCAAAAGAGAGGACAAAGAGGCGCCCTAGCGGCCGTTTGCACTCCGACGCTCAAGTCAGCCAGCAAGAAACACCAAAACTGTGCACCTCCGTCTCTGAGCACCGCGTATGGCACTCTGAAGGTGGTAAAAAGAAATGTGTATATGTGTGTGTGTTTTCTCCCTCAGGCAAAGATCTTTCCCCAGTCCCTTGTACGTAACCTCAAGCACGAGCAAGCAACTAGAGAGTTCTCTGGTAAATTTGCCAAAAGTTCGAACCCCCTTTCCAACATTCTCAGCGCTATTTAAACTACCCCAGCATTTAAAGCGCCTTAAAGCACCTTTAATTACAAATGTAACGCACTCAATCAGCGTATCTAATTAGAAAACGTAGCGCATTTAAGACGTTGAAACGCTTGGGAGCCATTATAGTACCTGAATGCTCGAAATGGAAACTGTATTGAATGACTTTAATTACCTGGCACCTGACTAAAGGGTGTTTCTATTCTGACATGGCTGTTGTACACGTGGAGGGCCTCACGACGCCGTGACCCTATCTGGGAGCGTTTCTGCCCATCTGGGGACGTTTCTACGTGTGAGTCCTCCTGCTTGGGAGTGCTACTGCGCTAGGGGTGACTTTTTGGGTGCTAACTCATGCCCTCAATCATCCAGTCACTTACTTTGAGAGCGTATCTGCCTTCCTCTCGTACCCCGCACCCGGCTGCCTTGGGCGTGACCTTCCTCTTGAGTCGTATCTGTCCCGAAGGCGTCTCTGGGGTGGCAGGGGTACTTCGCGAGTCAGGCTGCCCTACACTGGTGCTATCACTATGGCCTTGAAGCCACCTTTTCCTTCTTTTTATCGCTGCCCCGAGTTATCGGGATCTGAGGCCTTCCCACGGCACCGCTCCCTCCATGGTCTTTCCTACCCATGGGTATCGGGGAACCACACCGTGATTGCCTTGCTTTAGTACTGTTTGATTTGGCGACGCCCTGGTTGGGCGACGCCTTGCCTTGGCGACGCTTCCTCTTGGCGATGCTGGCACTTGGCGTCTCTCCACCTAGGCGACACCCTGCGTTGACTTTGACTCTCCAGGCGTTGACTTTGACCTTGACTTAGTCAACGCCCGGATACGGGACGGTACACAAGCCCCCCAGTCTTAAGCCGAAGACTTGTCTTCAGCGCAAAGACTAAGGCCTCGCCCACGCCGTCCACGTGCCATCCTGATGACGTGTCATTCCCTGCTGACTCAACAATTCTCGAATTGTTGACGTGACGCTCTCTGAACCCTAGGAGCGCTCTTACTAACTGATTGGACATCCTCTGAAATGGTGATAATAACACCTTTTGGGGCTACCCTTGATCGCGCGCCACGTGGCCCATCGCACGGCCAGCCTCTAGAGACCCTTGCGTTTCCCTGGGGCAATTGATCCTTTGACACGTGGTACGATCTCACGGCCCTTAGTTAGCGCCTCTTAAGTTGCGAAATGTAACGTTTAAGTTACTCCAAAACCCGCGCTCACCCTACTGTTACATTCATCCCCTCTGCGTCTCTGCACTGTTCGTCGTCTTCAAACCCCTTTTCTCCGCGATTGCTGTTCTCCCCTTCCTGTGCTCTTCTTCCATCTTCCCTTCGATAGCAAAGGTATGATTTTCGAACACTCACGACCCTTCCCTTTCTTCGCATTGTATGATTTATTGAACTGCCTGGGACTGTTGTTGTTCATGCATTACTGCGTTCTTCCGGTTCTCCTTCCTTCTCTGGGTTTTCTCGCGTGGGTGATGTTTCCTTGGGTTCACTCCCTTTCCTGTCATGGCTACACTTGCTAAACCCTTTTTCGTCTCTTCTTTCTCCAGCTATTTATTTACACCATGACGCGCACAAACGCGGAGCCTGATTCCTCCCCCAAGACCCCCAAGTCCAACTACAAAGCCTTCTACCCATGGGCCCCCGACGACCTCCTGAGCGAATGTACCAGCCTGACTTCCTTCCAGGACCTGGAAGCTCATCGTGGGGATCCCCATTTGTACAACTTTAACGCTTTCTGCCGCACACACGACGCCCACATATCCGTCCGTCCCAGCAAGCCTGGGGAACCTGTCTGTTTGGATGACAGACCTAGAAAGGGGAAACCCTTCTTCTTTATGTACCAGACAGTGTTCAAACACGTGGGGGTCCGTCTCCCATTTACCCCCTTCGAGAGAGAACTCCTTACTGAAATCAATACCGCCCCCGCCCAGCTCCACCCCAACAGCTGGGCGTTTGTAAGGGGTTTTCAAATTCTTTGTGGACACCTGGGCATCCTCCCATCCGTAGACGTTTTCCTGCATTTCTTTGAGGTGAAAAAGCAGGGGAAAAGCTTCTGGGTAAGCTTTTCCGGGATCGCGGGTAGAATCCTCCTTTCCCTCTTCCAAAACTCTTACAAGAACTGGAAGGGGAAATTCTTTAGAGTGTGCAGCGCTAGGCATGATCCCACAGCCTTGGATGGCTTCCCCCTTTACTGGACGGAGCGCCCTAGACTGCTCAGGGCCAAAACCCTGGAAGAGCTATCTCCCGCTGACAGGGAGGTAAGCAAAGCCTTGGCCGGGCTGGGGATCGTTTTTGATACCTTGAAGCTTGTTGCTAGCGAGTACAATGCTCACGCCCTGACAACATATTTTGGTAAGGAGATGCTCCCCTTCTGCTGTGAACACCTTGTTTACCAGACGTTTGTTCCCCCAGACTATTCTACTCGTTTTGTATTGTGCCATGTTACTTGCATCTCACGCCTCTATGTGCATGGTAATTTTGCATAGTTGCTTTGGTCCTAATTTCTGCTGCTTGGTCTGCTTTAATGTAGGATCGGTGATGGACGCCTCTAAAAGGATGATGCTGGCGAGAGCCATGAAGGAGGCTCGTGCCGCCAAGGCGAGTGCCTCCTCCGTCCCTGCTGCTGCTCCGATCCCCCCACCAACTCTGTCACCGCCACCTCCGGTCACTGCCGAAGCTCCTTTAAGCTCATCTCCGTCATCTCCACATAGCCCCGAGGCGCTTCCAACTCCCAGCTCTCCTCCGCCCATCGCCGCCGTTCCCCTAGCCGCGGCCTCGTCACCGGCTCCAACCCCCCTTGACAAAGGGAAACGGGTCTTGGAGATTTTATCAGATGATGAGGACTCGGAAGGTGTGGCACCCTTCAAGAGGAGAAAATCTGCGCGGGTTCCTCTTCTGGTAGAGGCGTTGCCCCAGGGAGGGAACTCCTTCATGGACAACCCCCCAAGTGCGACCTCACTTCCCCCCACGACACTCCAAGAGGAAGGGGGCGAAGGCGCCGAATCTGCCCCGCCTCCGCCGCCGGCAGAAGTCATTGCTTCCCCTACTCCCGTCGCTGCCGCCCCCGATTTCATCGCCATCCCTCCTCCAATCATGCATCTAATGAGGGGCTTCAGTGGCGGGACTCTGCCAGAGGGCACCGACAGGAAGGAAGGCATGCCTTTCTACTTGGGGGCCTTCTTGGCGGTGGCCCTTGAATGGCGCGCCCAGGTCAGGAACGCTGCCTTACAAACTCAAACTCTCCAGGCCTTGGAAACAAAGGTGACTGCTCTGGAGGAGAAGAAAACCCTGGGATGCCAGAATGAAACCTACCAAACCTCCCTGAAGCAGGCGCAAGAGTCCAAAGCAGAAACTGAGAGGCAACTGGCAGAGGCATTGGAGCTCCAGGCTGACTTTTACACTCGGGAAGTCGCCCTCCAAGTTCAGTTAACGGGCCTTCAAGAATTGGTCAAAGCTGATGCAGAAGTTCAAAAGGACTTGAAGGACCGTTGCAGTAAGCAGGCTGACGAGATGGAGCGGACAAAGGGGGAAATGGCCACCCAGGCCAAAGCTCTGGGCCTTCTCCAGGCTGACTACGACAAACTACAGGTCGAGGTCAGTCGGCTTCGCGTGGAAAAGGAGGCTTTGGAGAAGCAGGTAGCCTCTGGGATGCCGCCATTGAGGAGCTAGAGAAGGACAAAAAGGCCCTCATCCAGGAGATGGCGGGTACTTTCGAGGAGGGGGTTCAAAGAAGCTTTGGCTCAAGCAGTCTGCACGAATCCGGGGATTGACATTTCCAACTGCGATTCCACTCACCATATTGTTGATGGAAAGGTCGTGCCCTTGGAGCTAGACGATTGAGCCGCCACCCTTGATCATTAGTCCATTCCTTTATACTTGTTTTAAGCTTCTCTGACAAATTTGTAATTCTTTGAATCATCTGCACCCTTGACACAACTCTGGGACTTTGTTATAATTACTTTCGTGTCCTCGCGACATAGAATTTTGCCTGTGCGATTTTATTCTCATCCTTTGCCTTCTTATGCCTTGGTTGTTTTGCTTGTATTATACTTGCTTCTTTCACTTTGTTGGGCGGCCTTGTAGGCCAGGGAAAGGTCACGCGCCGATGCCCACGCCCACGGAGAGGCTCACCTAATGGAACCGTCTCGTCCGCGGGGTGCTTCTAACACCCAAACTGTCCTTCCCTTGATCCCTAGCACCCGACGCCCACGCCTAAGGAGAGGCATGCTACAGCAGCGCCGTATCGTCCTCGGGTGTCTGAAACGCCGAATGTTCTGAGAGGGGGTCGTTCCCTCCATGGTCTTTCCTTCCCATAGGTATCAGGGAACGCCCTGCCAGCGATTCGCTGGCGTTTTGGCGGTCCCGCCTCCCTCCACAGTCTTTCCTACCTGTGGGTCTCAGGGATGCGACGCCAGTAACTAAATTCACCTTCTTCGACTTCGTCTCCCTCCACAGTCTTTCCTACCTGTGGGTATCGGGGAGGCGAACTCGCTGATATTTTGGTGGGCGACGCCCGCGACGTCTCATGCTGGCGTCGTCCTTTATGTCATTCCAGGCGACGCCTTGGGCGTCGTCCCTACCTTGACATTGACTTTGACCTTGGGCTTGGTCGACGCCTGGGGACAGCGAAGAGCTCCAGGCCCTTCCCGTATCTTCCACGAGGCGCTTCTTGTATAGCTGATGGGACGTTCAGTCATTCAACTTGATCCACGTGGCGCTTCTTGTATGGCTGATGGGACATTCAGTCATTCCACTGAGTCCTGACTCCTGCTGTGCCCCTGACCCACTTTCGACGGCGCATCGTACCACTGGATATTCTGTTGATACGACGTTCTCTGAGTTTAACCAGCGGTGCCAGGGTCATCCTTTCATCTTCTGCCACGTGGCTCGATCGTGCGGTGCATCAATTTGCGTTGTTTAATGCCCTAACTGCAATACTTGCTTCGTTTGGCGCTCTAACCGCTTTATTTAACTCTTCAAACTCTGGAACCATTCTCATCATTTCTGCACTCTTTGTAACCTACTTACACTCTCTTTTCTTGCACCCTTTCTTCTTGTACCCTTTCTTTTTGCACCCTTTCTCTTCTCACGAAGGGTTCCTCCAGCATTTGCTCCCCTCGCTCGACTCTTGTATTTCCGGCGGTCCATGCGCCCTTGACAATCCCTGATCTTCTTAAAGAATGTCTTCTCGTGCTGCTTCCCCCAGGGTCAATCCCAAGGACTTGTACCCTTGGGCTTCGAGTGAACTTCTTGACGAATGTTCATGCTTACTTGCTACCAGGGCCATCCGGGAACACAAAGGGGATTCATGTTCCTATGATCACCGGGCCTTCGCGAGGAGGCATGACGACGACATTGCTGTGCTCCCTTGCACTCTAGGGGAGCCAATATGCAGAGACGAACGGGCCAACGAAAGGGTCCCTTTCTTTTACTTTTACTAGGTGGTGTTCAAGACCATCGGAGTGCGCCTACCCTTCTCCCGGTTCGAGAAGGAACTGCTGACGGAGATCAACGTTGCTCCGGCCCAGTTATACCCCAACAGCTGGGCCTTTGTTAAAGCCTTCGACATTCTCTTCGGGTTTCTGGGTTGTGTACCCTCGGTTGACCTCTTTCTTCACTTCTTTGAGGTGAAGAGGCAGAGACACAACCTCTGGGTAACTCTCAGTAACGTACCCGGGAGGGTTCTCTTCACACCCTTCCAAAACTCGTTCACCGGGTGGAAAGGTCGGTTCTTCAAGATCTGCTGCACTGACCTTGTTCCCGACGCTGTGGATGGGTTTCCACTGTACTGGGTGAGAGAGGCGAGGGCCCTCAAAACCAAACCCTTCAAGAAGCTGGCTCCAAGTGATCAAATAGCTTGCCAGATTCTTGCTGAGGCGGGAGGTTTTGACTTTGCCACTTTGATCAGCCTGGAGTTCAACGCTGGGACTCTCGAAAAGTACATATGTAAGAGTCACTGCCCTAAAAACTTTGGCCTTTATCGCTTTCCAAACTTGCATGTCTTGCTTCATGGTATCTCTGACACATTTATCTTCCTTGGTGCAGGCTCGAAAATAAACCAAGAGAGGAGGGCACGACTTACTCGAGCTCTGCGGGCTAGGAATGGGGTTTCGCCTTCCTCCAGTGCTGATTCTGATGGCCACTGAGAAATGGCTTGTTCGTGTTTTTGCATGATCTGTAGTGTTTGCTCCATTTGTGCTACTCCCATTGTATTGAACATTGCTTGTAAAATCAATTTTCTATATCATACTTGATTTTTGCAACGTCACTTTACTTTGCATATGTTTCGCATACCGCACGCTTTTCTTTCGTCCTGTTCTTCCAACGACGCATGCCTTTATCTAGGCGACGCCTTCACCTGGGCGACGCCTTTATCTAGGCGACGCCTTCTTTCTTGGCGGCGCCATGACCTAGGCGACGCCTTCTTTCTTGGCGACGCATCACATTACTTCAAACGGAGAAAGATAAAGGCTGAAAACCAAGGCACTTCTTTTTCTCAAACTGGTTTTACCTTTTATTTGGGTGACCTCATTAAAAAAACCCCCGAGAGGGAAAAAGAGCGTCCCCTTCAACTAAATTGTTACACACTGCTTACATAAGTCAACTGAAATAAAATTTTAAGTTGGCTGCATTCCAACTGCGCGGGATAGGACCTCCATCCAAAGTCTCCAGGTTGTACGAACCGTTGCCCTTAGCCTCAGTAACTCTGAAGGGTCCGGTCCACTTCGGAGACAGCTTATTCTCCAACTCGTATGGGTGAGCTTTCCTCATCACTAGGTCGCCGACCTGAAACTGTCGCGGCTTTACCTTAGAGCTATATTGCCGCTCTACTCTTCTCTTCACTGCCTCCGCTTCGATTCTGGCTTCTTCTCTGGCCTCATCTAGTAGATCCAGGTTTACCCGCCTCTCTTCATTGGATTCCTCCGCCACAAAGTTTTGAAAACGTGGCGAGCTCTCATGTATTTCTACCAGAATCATCGCGTCCGACCCGTACACCAAACTGAAAGGCGTCTCCAAAGTAGAGGATTGGGGTATGGTGTGATATGCCCATACAATCCTTGGTACCTCTTCCGCCCACGCCCCTTTGGCTTTCTCTAACCTTCTTTTTAACCCCCTCAGCAGAACTCTGTTTGCTGACTCCACTTGTCCGTTGGTCTGGGGGTGTTCAACCGATGCGAACACCTGTTTGATTCCTACCTCAGCGCACAAATTTCTCAACTGCTGACTGGCAAACTGGGTCCCGTTATCGGATATCAAACGCCTAGGTACGCTGAAGCGACACACAATGTTCCTCCACACAAAATGTTGTACCTTGTGCGCAGTGATCTGTGCTACGGGCTCTGCCTCTATCCACTTAGTGAAGTATTCGATGGCGACGATCAGATACTTCATCTGCCTGATTGCCAGTGGGAATGGGCCCAGGATGTCGATTCCCCATGTATGGAAAGGCCACGGGCTGTATATGGATCGCAATTCTTCTGGCGGCGCCTTGTGCCAGTCGGCGTGCTTTTGGCATTGCCTACACCGCTGGGCGTGTCGTGCGCAGTCCTCTTTCACTGTTGGCCAGAAGAAACCTGCGCGTATTACCTTCGAGGCTAGGGATCTTCCCCCTACGTGGCTCCCGCAGATGCCTTCGT
The DNA here is from genome assembly GCF_000499845.2 of Phaseolus vulgaris. Lineage (NCBI taxonomy): Eukaryota > Viridiplantae > Streptophyta > Magnoliopsida > Fabales > Fabaceae > Phaseolus > Phaseolus vulgaris. The sequence continues at coordinate 16,320,094 of NC_023758.2, read as the reverse complement.
GTAGCTCCGCCATTATCTTGGTGCACTCGTCGCCACTAACGCATGTTAGGATAGGGTGAGTGAAACCGTGCCTGAACAGCACCCCATCCACCAAAGTATATCTTGCGGCATTTCTTTTGACTTTTTTACCCTCTTCGGGCTCCACTGGGAGAGCCCCATCCGCCAGGTATCGCTTGTAGGGCGTCATCCAGGTGTCTCCCTTGGCCAAAACGCATACCTGCATCTGCTCTCCCTCGGGTGCGCCCGCGTACATGCTGATGTGGGGTGCCCTCTGCGTGCCTTGGGTCAAAGAGCAATGACTCCTCGGCCTTCCCCTTGATGTATAAATCTGGAGGACATCCACCCTGTTGTCTTCCACGAATCTACGCGGAGCTTTGAGAGTCTCTTGGATCACTGTCCTCTGTCTACCCCCCTTGCCTGAGCTGGCCAGCTTTGCAAGCAGGTCAGCTCTGGCATTCTGCTCCCTCGGGACATGTATCAGCTCAAGAGCGTTGAATGCTCCCTTCAACAACTGGACGTATTTCAAATACGCCGCCATCTGTGGGTCCTTCGCCTGGAACTCACCCGACACCTGCCCCGTAATCAGCTGGGAGTCGCTCTTCACCAGGAGGTTCTGCGTGCCCATCTCCTTGGCCAGGAGCATTCCTGCTATCAGGGCTTCATATTCTACCTGATTGTTACTTGCCTTGAAGGCAAAGCGCAAGGCCTGCTCGATCAGTATGCCGTCGGGTCCCTCCAAGACTATTCCCGCACCGCTCCCCTGTTGGTTGGAAGAGCCATCCACCGAGAGCATACACTGCGAACCCACTTCCACCTCTTGCTCACCTCCGGGCGAAAGTTCCGCTATAAAATCTGCGTACACCTGCCCTTTGATGGATCCTCTAGGCTCATACTGGATGTCGAATTCTGACAGTTCCACCGCCCAGCGCACCATTCTTCCCACCACATCAGGCTTCTGCAGCACTTTCTGTATAGGGAGGTTTGTCATCACCACCACCGTAAAGCTGTGGAAGTAATGACGAAGCCTCCTGGCAGAAAATACTACTGCTAGCGCCGCCTTCTCCAGTGCTTGGTACCTCGTCTCAGCTCCCTGTAATGCCTTACTTACAAAATAGATGGGCTTCTGACTCTGGTTCTGCTCCTGGACTAACACAGAACTGATGGCCCGCTCCGTTACAGTAAAATATAACCGGAGGGGCACGCCCGCTACCGGTTTGCAGAGGACCGGTGGCGTCGCCAGGTACTCCTTCAGCTTAATGAAAGCCGCTTCGCATTCATCAGTCCATGCAAAGCGACTGTTTCTCTTGAGGCACTGGAAATATGGATGCCCCTTCTCTCCCCCGACGGAAACAAACCTCGAGAGCGCCGCCATCCGCCCTGTCAGCTGTTGCACCTCTTTTACCGACGTCGGGCTTCGCATGGCGATAATCGTCGCGCATTTGTCGGGGTTCGCCTCTATCCCCCTCTCTGTGAGCATAAAACCCAAGAACTTACCGGCCTCGACCCCGAAAACACACTTCTCAGGCTTTAACTTGAGGCGGTACTTGGATATTGTGACGAACAACTCCTCCAGGTCCGCCATGTGCTGCGCCCTATTCTGCGACGCCACCACCATGTCGTCTACATAAGCGTACACGTTCCTCCCAAGCATTGGCGCCAGGACCTTGTCCATTAACCTTTGGTACGTGGCGCCCGCATTTTTCAGCCCAAAAGGCATCACCTTATAGCAGTAACTGCAGGTCTCAGTCATGAATGCAGTCTTGCTCTCGTCTCTTGGGTGCATCTTGACTTTGGTTGTACCCTGAGAAGGCGTCCAGGAAACTCAGCACCTTGCTGCCGGACGCACTGTCCACCAAGGCGTCGATGCTGGGCAGCGGATACGAGTCCTTTGGGCACGCCTTATTCAAGTCTGTGAAGTCAACACACATCCTCCACTTTCCATTCGCCTTTTTCACCAAGACGACATTGGCAAGCCACTCAGGGTATTGAATCTCCCTGATGTGGCCAGCACTCAACAGCTTCTGCATTTCGTCTTTCACCACCTGCTGTCGTTCCTCATTGAACTTTCTCCTTCTCTGGCGCACGGGGCGGACTGTGGCGTCCATGCTGAGGTGGTGACACAGGAAATCGGGATCGATGCCGGGCATATCCGAGGCGGACCATGCGAAGGCATCCAGGTGGCGTGAAATCACCTTCGCCACCCCTTCCTGTTCTCCTGGGCTCAGCGAACTTCCTAACTTGAAAGTCTTGCCGCCAATCTCCCTTTCTACGGCGTTAGCCGCGGGCTGTTCCCTGCTATCATCCTCGACGGGCGCCGCCTCTTTCGCGGGCACCGCGTCGTCAGGGCCTTCCTCCATAGGCGCATCTGCTTCGGGCATCGCCCTCGCCGGTATGGCCTCATTAGGCGTTGACCCAGCGGGCGTCGCCTCAATCATCGTCGTGTCCGCGCTCGGCGGACGTTCATACACCATGAACACGCCTCTCTTCGTTTTCAGGCTGTTCTCATAGCATTTCCTTGCCTCCTCCTGGTCTGACCTGATGACTATCACCTGGCCACTGAGGTCCGGCAGCTTCATTTTCATGTGGCGCGTGGAGGACACCGCGTTCAGACGATTTAACGCCGGCCTGCCCAGCAAAATATTGAACGATTTAACGCGTTCAGGCGGAGTTGGCGTTCACGACCAGGTACCGGATGCTTTCGGTACGGGAGGCCTCTCCGTCTGTGAACGTAGTCCTCAACTCCAGGTAACCCCGGACTTCCACCTAGTTATCCCCAAACCCATACAGGCACCCTGTGTAGGGACTCAACAGATCGGGGGACAACCGTAACTTATTAAAGGTCGACAGAAACATGACGTCTGCCGAACTTCCTTGGTCGACCAGCACTCTGTGCACCTTCCTTCCAGCTGTGACGACTGAGATGACAACGGGGTCGTTATCGTGGGGTACCACATCTCGGAGGTCACTTCTGGTAAACACGAGATCCGACTCCCGTGGCTCCCCCGAGAGCCTCTCTTCGATTGAATTTACCTCCCTCGCGTATTTCTTCCGCTGGGAGGCGGTGGGTCCCCCGCCGGGAAAACCTCCAGCAATGGTGTGGACCTCGCCAAGCACAGGCATCTCGTGTGCTGGTTCTTCTGTCGGTGGCGGCAAGGTGGCGGTCGTTGTGGGCTCTGCGAAATAATCCTTCAAAAACCCAGTTCTCACCAGCTCATCTAGCTGGTAACCCAACGACAGGCAGTTGTCAATGTGGTGCCCGAAAGCCTCATGGAACTCGCACCAAGAGTCTTTGCGGGGCCCCAACACCTTGTCAGTCTTCGCTGGTCACCTCAGCCTCTCGGCTATATTAGGCACGGCGATCAGGTCCTTCAGTTCTACCACAAAATTGTACCTCGCCGGTCTCGCTCTTTCTCTGGCCGGGCGATCGCCTCCCGCTGGACCCCGAGGCTGGGGCTTTCTGGCCTCGTAGGGGCGTCTCGCCTCTGGCTTCTTTCTTCCCGTCGTGGTCTCATTGACCCTGACAGGTTGAGCTCGCGCCGGTCCCCTCGGGCGTGAGGGTACGACGCTGGTGCGCTTAACACACACCTCCTCTTCAGAAGCAATATGTTCTACCGCCCTACGCCGTAGTTCAGCGAAAGTCCTAGGGCGGTTGCGGATGATGGATTCTCCAAAAGGACCGGGGCATACGCCCTTCACGAACACGTACACGATCATCGGCTCCTCTGTCGTACCAACCTTCACGACCTGGGCCCCGAAGCGATTGATATACTCCTTCAGGGTCTCCCCTTGATACTGCTTCACATCGAACAGATCGTAAGAGACCGGCGGCGGGGCCTTGTTTGCTAAGTATTGTTCCCTAAACAATCGTGACAACTGGCGGAAAAACGTGATATGACCATCTAGAAGGCTGATGAACCAATCCATAGCTATCCCGGTCAGGGTGCTCATAAAGAGCTTGCACTTGGCAGCGTCAGAACCGCCTACCAGGACCATCTGTGTGTGAAATGCAGCAAGGTGCGTCTCTGGGTCCTCCATCCCGGTGAAGATCACCTTGGGCCCCGTGAACGTGTTCGGGATCACTGCATCTAGGATCTCCTACGAGAAGGGAGTGGAAAACTCCCTTGGTGGGGAATGGTTCTCCATCTCGTCATGCCCATGCCGCCCCCGGTCATTTCTCAGGCCCTGGCGCAACTCCTCATTCACGCGGTGGAGTTCTTCATTCCTCTCATGCGAGGCATCAAGATCTGCCTGCATGCGTTCCTGTTCCAGTTTCGACTCTGCCATATCCTGCTGCAGCCCCCTCATTATCTCCAGGACCTGTTGCATGGATAGTTCTGCTGGGGCTGTGCGTGCTGTACCTCGTCTGGTGGGGGCCATTGTCACTCCAACCTCCCCCAACGTTACTGCCACTTAGTAGATCTTCTCGAACTTGTGATGGGACTGATGTTTTATATCGGCCCCACGGTGGGCGCCAAATGTTCCGTCCGGTTGACCGGGACGTCTTCGTGCGCAACCTCAACCGTTAGCTAGGGACTCCTTCCCACTGGTTACCTGTGGATTCCTGCAAAAGAGAGGACAAAGAGGCGCCCTAGCGGCCGTTTGCACTCCGACGCTCAAGTCAGCCAGCAAGAAACACCAAAACTGTGCACCTCCGTCTCTGAGCACCGCGTATGGCACTCTGAAGGTGGTAAAAAGAACTGTGTATATGTGTGTGTGTTTTCTCCCTCAGGCAAAGATCTTTCCCCAGTCCCTTGTACGTAACCTCAAGCACGAGCAAGCAACTAGAGAGTTCTCTGGTAAATTTGCCAAAAGCTCGAACCCCCTTTCCAACATTCTCAGCGCTATTTAAACTACCCCAGCATTTAAAGCGCCTTAAAGCGCCTTTAATGTAACGCACTCAATCAACGTATCTAATTAGAAAACGTAGCGCATTTAAGACGTTGAAACGCTTGGGAGCCATTATAGTACCTGAATGCTCGAAATGGAAACTGTATTGAATGACTTTAATTACCTGGCACCTGACTAAAGGGTGTTTCTATTCTGACATGGCTGTTGTACACGTGGAGGGCCTCACGACGCCGTGACCCCATCTGGGAGCGTTTCTGCCCATCTGGGGACGTTTCTACGTGTGAGTCCTCCTGCTTGGGAGTGCTACTGCGCTAGGGGTGACTTTTTGGGTGCCAACTCATGCCCCCAATCATCTAGTCACTTACTTTGAGAGCGTATCTGCCTTCCTCTCGTACCCCGCACCCGGCAGCCTTGGGCGTGACCTTCCTCTTGAGTCGTATCTGTCCTGAAGGCGTCTCTGGGGCGGCAGGGGTACTTCGCGAGTCAGGCTGCCCTACACTAGTGCTATCACTATGGCCTTGAAGCCACCTTTTCCTTCTTTTTATCGCTGCCCTGGGTTATCGGGATCTGAGGCCTTCCCACAGCACCGCTCCCTCCATGGTCTTTCCTACCCATGGGTAATGGGGAACCACACCGTGATTGCCATGCTTTAGTACTGTTTGATTTGGCGACGCCCTGGTTGGGAGACGCCTTCACCTAGGCGACGCCTTGCCTTGGCGACGCTTCCTCTTGGCGATGCTGGCGCTTGGCGTCTCTCCGCGTTGACTTTGACTCTCCAGGCGTTGACTTTGACCTTGACTTAGTCAACGCCCGGATACGGGACGGTACAATGATGTATTGGAACTTGTATAGGTCTAGAATACAAGTATGAACTCAAATCTAAAAAGAAAAATGCACAAAGGATCAATATCAATTCAGAAAATTATATGACACCAAAACAAGAAACAATCAAAGCAATAAAAGTACTACTAGAAGTAATGACATATATGGAATAACATGACTAAGACAAAACTTGACATGATTACAAAATTAAAAGACAAATCACAAATTTTAACAACAAGTGAAAGGAAGCTTAAGGTAAACTCTAGGAAGGATAATGCCATTCCAAAAGAGCAACCATACTCATAAGAAGAATGAGTGCCATAAACCTTTTCACAAGCACTTGGTGTAAAAGAAAAACAGCAAGAAAACTCAAGCAAAAATCTAAAACAGAAACTTAAATTGCAAGAAATTAAAAGAGCTCTTGAAATAAAGTGCACACAACTCAACAATTAAACAAGAATGAACCTAAGACTCATGATACCACATGATGTGATTCCACTAGCCATATAGAGAAAGGTTCTTGACCTTCTTAGGAATCACCTTGAGTTGGACATTATAGAGGCACTTTTCTTAGAGTTGGATCATTGTTCTAAGACAAGAACTCACCAAAAACTAGTACCAAATCCCAAACTCATTTGGATGAACCAATTATAGTCAAATTGAACCGAATAAGGTGGAAGAAAAAACAATTGCACCGAACATATTACTTATGGAATGAATTGAACCGAACAAATGAGCTAGAAAAACAAAGGAACAAGATGAATGGACTGAAATATAAAACTGCCGAACCAAAACTCATAAAAAAACAGCAAGAACACCAAACCAAAACTCAAGAACACAAGCTAACAAAAACAATAGAAAGAGGAGGAAGGAAGGAGAAGAGAGTGCTCATGAAGATGGAAGGATGATGGATGATCTCGCCACTAGAAGTGTGGAATGCTCCTAGATAAGAGTGATGCCGCCACTTGAGGACTCCATTGATCCATCAAGATAAGACTAGAGAAGAAGGCTCCAAAAGCTCTCCAAAGTTCACTCAAAATTTGAGTAGAGTTTTCTTAGATTAATTCCAATCTGAATTTTACAAAGAGAGTACCTCTATTTATAGCCTAAGGTGCTGAAAATGCAAGCTAAACAATTTCAAAATTCCCTCCTAAAACATTCTAGAACCGGCGCCTATTTGCAAAGCATGAGGAAGGTGTGACCTCTTCCTTCACTTTGGCACCTCCTATTCTACTCCTACACCTATCTACTAATACACCCCCCCTCCTAAAGCTCCTAACTAAAGCCTAAAAGATGCTATAACAAAAGAGGTTTCTAATGTTTCCCTCTAAGCACTTTCAACTAAAGAAATTACAAAAAGAGAAAATAAATGTCCTCTAGCTCCCAAAGCTTTGAACATGCTTCTTGTAATCCTTTGAGGTGGGCTTTGACCTCCATGGGCGTCATCCATTTGTGCCTCCACCTCGTCTTGATCTTGTTGATTGGCCTCCATGTCCTCTTGAGCTTGATCTCCATCATTTTCTATACTTGTAAAAATTGTAAACATATAAGGTCAGAGGGTGTTATGACTGTGGTTGTGTGAAAGGCAAAAAGGGTGAGTGTTCTTGGGTTATCAAGATTACATCTTTGTGGCTTTGTATGTTTGTAATCTGTGATTGATTACTAGTGAAATACCCAATGGTTGTTCTGGGGACTGGATGTAGCTTAGGGTTGAGTGAACCAATATAAATTGATTGTGTAATCTCTCTCTCTTTCTTTCACTCGTTATAAACTGTTTTATTTGATTTTTTTTCTTTGCTGCTATAAACAATTGGTTAAAACGAAATTTCAACCGATTGTTTTTCTGCTAACAGTTTTAATTGCTTTGATTGTTTGGCTTCCTTGATTGCTCCTTCTGTGATTGTTGATAAAACTCCATCCTTAGCTAATCTTTGAGAAAATCTTTTGTCAAACAATGCACCCCTCTCTCTTGTTTAGGCCATTAATTCTAACAATTGGCATCAAGAGCTAGGTTCTTGAAAAATATTCAAGTTCTTTTTTCTTCTTCTAAAACTACTTTAATGGCTAACAAGTTTTCTTTTCAGGAAGGTGCTTCTTTAAATAGACCACCTCTATTCTGTGGTGAAAACTATCAACTGTGGTGCATAAGAATGAAATTTTTTGTTGACTCAATAGATAGAAAAATTTGGGAAGTCATTACAAACAATGTTTTCATACACTTGCCTGAAACTAATGTTGTCTTACCTAAAAATTAGAAAGATCATCTTCATTATATAGCTAAGAACATCATTGTTTCTGCTCTTAATTCTAATGAACTTCTTAAAGTTTTAGAATGTGTCTAAAATGGAGGTTTGTGGGATAGACTTGAAAGAATTCATAAAGATTCAAGAAATGCTTAGATGGACAGTGATGAGTGTTATCTGTTGGATCATCCTCTCCAGATTCTAAATGGAGGTTTGTCTGATGGCAAGAGAAGAGTCTGCATCAAATAATGTATGTACATCTTCCTCTACCGAATGTGATAGTTATTATCAACTTCTTGAGGCTTTTAAAAAGACTCATGATGAATCTAATAGATTAACCCTTTCAAGAAATTGGCTGAAAAGTAATAACAACTGGTTGAAAAATATAATCAAGGTTTTGGAAGAAGAATTGAACAACTCAAAAACTGATTTTGAAAACATAGAAATGATTTATCAAAATTCTTCTTGTAAGTGTGAATCTGGTTCTTGCAAAAACTGTGAATCTATTCAAAAGAAAATTTTGTATCTTGTGAAAACGGTAGACAATATTTCAAAAGGTAAATCCAACCTTGAGAATGTTTTAGCATCTCAAAGTTCTGTCTTTGGAAAATCTGGTGATCCTGCCGGTTGACCAGAGCGCAAGAGTCTTGCCACGTCGAAGGTATCTCCCTCTGGATCGGCTTTGCACCACGCTAGCTTCCGTCCTTCACACCTCGATTCTCCTCAAGAACCTGAAAAAGACAGAGTGGCGCCGCTGCGGCCGATCGCACTCCGACGCTCAAGTCAGTGACGGAATCACCAAAACTCTAAGAGAGAAAAGCTAAAACTCAAGGAACCGTGCAAAATCTCTCTCAGCGTATTCAAGTGTTTTCAAAAGCGTAAAGAAGTGTTCTAAACGCGCGTACCTCAGAATCTGTTAAGAGTTCCTTATATACCTGTGCATTTTCTCTCCTTACGGTTACACCTCTGGACACGTGGCTCACATCCAGCTGTACACGTGTCATCATCTGGAGCGTCTTCTACTTGAGCGTCACTTCTACTCTCCAGACTATTCGACTAAGTTACTCAGGTGGGGAGCAACTCGGTGCATAGCTGCCTTGGAGCGCGATCTCTTCTAGTGGCGAGCACGGGGTGTCACCATGCACACCTTTTCTGTGGTCTCGCCTGCCGCTATCACGATCTGCTTTACTTGCTCATCGTGCATGTTCTGGTAAACTGTTCCCTTGCCTCAACCTCTGGCTAGGGAATGATCATCTGATAACTTCATCTTTCGTACTCGTGCCCTTTGAAAGCCTTGAACAAGCCTTCCTGATCTTTCGGCGATGTCCCCCTCTCAGCGATCTCTGACCATTTGGTCGCCTAAGCTCACATACGACGACTATGACACAAGCCTGATGACCGCCGGTTTAGATATGCTGGAGATCGGAGCACGCCAACTTAACGATTGGCGACTACACAGACTTCCCGATGTACTTCGCTTCTGTCAGCCAGGTGTTCCGCTCAACACGCCTATATTCTCACTTACTGCCACGTCATCACTCCCAACTAGCCCCCTAGAACCAAACATATTGAGGTTCGACTTCACTTTATTCGTGATCATGCCAGTAATGGTGACTGTGAGATTCAATTTGTTGCTACTGAAAGCCGGCTTGCAGACATCTTCACCAAAACCCTTATCCAAAAACAAGTTTTATTCATTAAGAAATGAATTGGGAATAATTGATCTACAAGCCTTATCTTAATTATATGCTATTTTTAATCATTCTTTCATTCTATTTGTGAAGACAAATAGGGGGAGAAGTGAGCTTTGGGTTGTAATGTTCCTATATTTGCATCTGTTTTGTTTTGCACATTTGATTGAACATTGCTCTAACTTATTTTTTGACTTGTTATAAACTCTGATATATATATTTTAACTGGTTATTCTTGTGAAATAACCGATTGTTTTTCTGATGTTGCACCTATGCATGTTTGACTGGTTTCTCACATTGATTTGGTTGATGTTCCTTTTTGGAAATCATCTAGTGAAAACTAGTTTATGGTGCTTGATTAAACTGGAATAGATTATCCTGTTTTTCTATTTTTCCTTGTGAATGCAGGTTAAGCAAGATTCTAAACAGAACGTTCCAAAATGCATCCCAGGGATTTGTCTTCATCAAATAGGGGGAGATTGTGGAACATGGAAGCTTTGATGAACCAAATATGTGATGAAGACTTGATGCTTTGTTACTTTGATTGAAGCTTAGTTCTAGGGTGTTTAGAATTCTTGTAAAGATCATTATTAATTTTATGCCCAAGCTGAATCAATCTGTTTTAAAAGAGAAAAATGTTTTTCTAAGCAAAGAGAAAAACAACCGGTTGAATTCACAATATAATCGGTTGTTTTACACTTAACTTGTTGGAAGGTTTTTCAAAACTGTTTTTGACTTGGTTCACTAACTGTCTAAACCAATTCAAATGGTTACAACGACATTTCAACCGGTTGAGTTTCACATTTCTTAACAACTTTTCAAAAACCTATTAAATCTGTTTTCAGTTGAATTAAAATGTATTTCGCTCATGATTAACTGCCTAAAACAGCTAGATTTAAGAGCTGTAAATATGGTTTCTCTTTGTATTCAAAGATATACAAAAATGGTGATTGAAAACGTTTTTTAGAAGAGATTTGTTTCAAAGTTTTGCAAGATTGCCTGAAGGTTGTGCATTGCTTCAAGAACTGATCTTAGGAGCCTAGTGATTCCTGAAATACCAGGTGTAATCTGTTCATTTTTTATCCTTGTAATTGTTTTTTTTCTATACTTGTAAAGATTGTAAACCTATAAGGTCAGAGGGTGTTTTGACTGTGGTTGTGTGAAAGGTAAAGAGGGTAAGTGTTCTTGGGTTATCAAGATCACCTCTTTGTGGCTTTGTGTGTTTGTAATATGTGATTGATTACTAATGAAATAACCAGTGGTTGTTCTGGGGACTGGATGTAGCTCATGGTTGAGTGAACCAGTATAAATTGATTGTGTAATCTCTCTCTCTCTTTCTCTCACTCATTATGAATTGTTTGATTTGATTTTTGTCTTTGCTGCTATAAACAATTGGTTAAAACGAATTTTCAACCGATTGTTTTTTCTGCAAACAGTTTTAATTGCTTTGTTTGTTTGACTTCCTTTATTGCTCCTTCTGTGACTTTTGACAAAACTTCACTCTTTGCGAAAATCTTTTGTCAAACAATTCACCCCCTCTGTTGTTTAGGCCATTAATTCTAACAAAAGTTACTAGAAATTTGTTTAAGTGGAAGGAGAATTAGTTCCAAAAATAGATTTCAAGTGTTCATTTAATTTGAATCCCAAACCTTATTTTGTGACAATTAGAAGTGAGTGAAAAAAATATGCATGACAAGAATTATAGACATCTTAATTCCATAAACCATAAACAAGGATAAAAAAGAAAAAAAATTGTTTATTTACTATTATTCACCCCCTTTACTTAGCCATTGGAGCTTGTAGGGCTTTGCATGAGAGATGGTGGGTAACCCAAGCTTGTCCACCACTCTTATGGTTGCCACATTTGTAGAACTACCCCCATCCACAATTAAAGAACACAATTTGTTATTAATGAGGCACCCTGTGTGAAAAATGTTTTCCCTTTAACTTTCATCATAAGGCTTTTGGATTTGGCCAAGCATGCTTCTCACTACTAACAAATCTCCCTCACATGGCATTTCATACTCTTCCTCACTTTGGCTCCTAAAAGAGGTAGGGGACCTAGACCTTTGAGAGTTATGGTCACTCATGACAACTCCCTCTTTATCCATCATGTTTCTTTTAGAAGGACAATTGGATGCAATATGCCCAAAACCTAAACATTTAAAAAAAATTCTACTTGAGGTTTTGGTGGGTGACTTTAGAAACTCTAGGATTGTAAGTGGAATCTTTTACAAAATTGGAAGGAAAGGTTTTTTAAGAAGTTTGACTTTTGTCCTTCCATGATGATTTGTAGAAGCCATCATTATGAGTAGTTTTGAAATTGGTTTTCTTTAAAAGTTGTGATTCAACCTTGATAGTTAGGTGAACCAATTTTTCTAAAGAGGAATACTCATATAATTATACCACATCTTGGATTTCTCTTCTTAAGCCACTTACAAATCTAGCTATCTTTGACTCCTCATTTTCATGCATGTCAATTTTAGTCAAAGTAGTTTCAAGATCTTTAAAGTACTCATCTACACTTCTAGGTCCTTATTGAAGTCGTTGGAGCTTCAACAAGAGTTTCGTCCTATAATGAGAAGGAAAAAACCGCACGCACATGCATTCTTTCAAATCATACAAAGAGACCACGACTGACCTCTTATTTAGCCCAATGTCCATTATAACTTGGTGCCACCGCTGCATGGCATAGTCTAAAAATTCTAGGGAGGCTAGTTTTACCTTTTGGTCATCTTGAACCTCAAACACATTGAAAATTTGATCAACCTTAGCCTCCCATCCTGATGTGATTCCAATAGCCACATAGAACAAGATTCTTGACACTTTGAGGAATCACCTTGAGCTGGAAAATATAGAGGCACTTTCTTAGAAGTTGGATCATGGTTCTAAAATCAAGAACTCACCAATAACAAGTACCAAATCCCAAACTCATTTAGATGAACCAAATATTGTCAAATTGAATCAACAAAGGAAAATAAAAAGAATAGACCGAACAGAATTGAATTAAAAACAAAAGTACCGAACAGAAATAAGCAACAAACAGAAAATAGGTGCTGGAAAAATAGAGGAACCGAAACAACAACAACTCAAAACTCAAGGCAACATGAACAAATTGAAGAAGAAGAAAGGAAGGAGAAGAGAATGCTCATGAAGATGGAAGATAGGTTGGATGATCACGCCACTAGAAGTATGGATGCTCCTAGATGAGTGTGCAAGCCGCCACTTGAGGAAACCATGGTCCTTCAAGATAAGACTAGAGTAGAAGCTCAAAAGCTCTCTCCAAATGCTCACTCCAATTTTGAGTATAGTTTCTTTAGATGAATTCAAATCTCCATTTTACAAAGGAAGCACCTCTATTTATAGCCTAAGGTGCTGAAAAATAGGTGGGAAATTTCAAATAAACTCATTTGAAATTCCCACCAAAAACAAGTCACATGGGAGGTGTGACCTTTTTCTACTATGACACCTCCCAAAAACTACACCTACACCACTCTCCTAAGTCACATGGACAATGTGACTTTATTTTACATTTTCACACACCTTTATTTAATAACCAAACCTCCTAAAACTATACAAGAGTATTTCAAAGCTTGGCCTTGCCCCTCATGGGATGGACTTGGGCTCTTTGGGCTTTGGCCTTCTTGGGCTTGGGCTTTGGGCTTGGGCCTCATCTTTATTTTATTTCTTCTTTTAATTTTGAGAAGACTAGAAGGAAGAACTTCAAATGTGAGGGTGGATGTCCTCTTCCTCCATTAATAAAAGCCTCCTTTATTTGATTCTCATCATACTCCTCGAGTTGGAGAGAATTCGTCCACGAATTCTGAATCCCTGCATATAACAAAGTCAGTTTAGTTTTACAATTAAAAGTGGAAGAAAAATGTAAACATGACTTAGCATTTGTAAATAATGGGATTTCAGAAAAGGAGGTTCTATAAATCGACCAAGTTGGAAAAATTTGTTTGGGAATGATGTGATGTTTTGGAAAAAGACCTCTTAAATGGTGACAACCATTAGGAGGTATGAACAAATCATCCCTAACATTTTTTAACCAAGATGGTGGTGAAATAGGAACCTTGGGTAATGAAAAAGATAAGGAAGGAAAACACCTTGGAGGTGAAAGGATAAGACCCATGTCAACTTGGCCTTCTTTGTCTTTTTCTTGTTTACTTGTGGTAGGTGGGTGAGTTAGGTCTTGTTTTACCTTGTTGATCTTTAAGATTTGCTTTTGTGGACAATGAAGAGCTATGTGCCCAAAACCTAAACATTTAAAACATTTGATATTTGAAGTTTTGGTAGGTGACTTAGGAGTAGAAAGATTTGTAGTAGAAACTTTGTTTGGAAACATGGTTTGTTTGGAAAAATTGGAAGGAGAAATTTTGTTTGCATCCTTCCTAGAAGAGTTGTAGAAATCATCATCATGAGTATTTTTGAAAGTTTTGTTCAAAAGATATGATTCTACCTTGATGGCTTTGCGAAACACGCTCTTTAAAGAAGAATATTCTTTTAATTCTACAAAATCTCTAATATCTCTTTTCAAACCACGTACAAACCATTTAATCTTTGACTCTTCATTAGCATGCATATTCATTTTAGTCAAAGTTGTTTCAAAATCTTTAAAGTATTCATCTACCATCCTATGTCCTTGAGGAAGCCTTTGGAACTTCAACAAGTGTTCCTTCCTAGAAGGAGGAACAAACCTCGCGCGCATACACTCTTTCAAAGCATTCCAAGAAACCACGGGAGGTTTCTTGCGATATATAATGTCCATTACAATTTTATGCCACCATTCTTTGGCATAGCCCAAAAAGGATAAAGAAACTAATCTAAGTTTTTGGTCATCTTGGACCTTATACACATGAAAATAATGGTCAACCTTAGTCTCCCATTCTAAATACACATTAGGATCACTATCACCATTAAAACTAGGGACTTTTTTACAAGCAATGTTGAACACTTGGTGATATCTTTGGTCACGGTTATAGCTCTCTTCATGAGAATGATGGTGATGCCTCCTTCTTCTATGTTCTTCTTCACCAAGGACTGAAGCTTTGGAAGGAGAATGCTGTTTGTAAGATGCACCACTTGAATAGCCAGCCATTTTGCAAATAAAAAACAGCAAACACACAAAAACAGCAAACAAGTTAAGAAACAAAATTAGCAAAAACAGTGATCTTGGCAATGAAACTGCCGAAGTGAAATGAGGCTGAAAAAAGAGATCACTCTCAAAGAAATAATGTTCTTGCACCAATCTGATCTTGAGGCCTTGGAATCCTCAAATGAAATATGTCAAAGCAAGCACACCAATCTTAAGAGCAAACCACCACAAAACCAAAGAAACAATAAAGACAAACAAGAAAAGGTATAAGCAAGGAAAGGTAATTGCAAAAGGAATACTATATGTAAGACAAACTCAAAGAGTAAGAATGAAAGACAATCAAGAAAATAAAGAACTCAATGAGAAAAGTAGGCACACAAAAGAATACCTAAGGAAAAGCACTAGAGTAGATGAAGAAAACAAAAAATTTAGCTACTGGAAATTTTTTTTTTTTTATGCAAACTGTGTTTGATATTCACTGATTTAACTGGAACGTTGTAGAGCGAACTGGATTATGAAATTTATACCACAGAAACTTCAAGATATTAACTCAATAATGGCACTGGAATCAATTAAAAACAGTAAGCCAATTGAGAGAAATAAATTTTTTAAAATCGCTGCCAGATTACCGTATTTTTTTCGGCAGGAATGTACACTTTTTTTATTTTATTTATCATTTTTTGTGTACTTCATATTTTTGAATGATTCTTTTTTCTATTCTTTTCTAACACTTTGAATATCTCAAATCCAGAATTTCAGAATTTTACAGTACGTAAATCAGTTGCAATAAGGAAAAACAGTAAGCACTCTTTTCAGAAACAGAGGAATCCTAATAGGAATAAAAAACAGAATGATGAACTAGCAAAGACATAATAGAAAATGATGTATTGGAACTTGTATAGGTCTAGAATACAAGTATGAACTCAATTCTAAAAAGAAAATGCACAAAGGATCAACATCAATTCAGAAAAATTATATGACACCAAAGCAAGAAACAATCAAAACAATAAAAGTACTACTAGAAGTAATGACATATATGGAATAACATGACTAAGACAAAACTTGACATGATTCAAAAATTAAAAGACACATCACAAATTGTAACAAGTGAAAGGAAGCTTAAGGTATACTCTAGGAAGGATAATGCCATTCCAAAAGAGCAACCATACTCATAAGAATTATGAGTGCCATAAACCTTTCCACAAACACTTGGTGTAAAGAAAAAACAGCAAGAATACTCAATTAAAATTCTAAAACAGAAACTTAAATTGCAAGAAATTAAAGAGCTCTTGAAATAAAGTGCACACAACTCAACAATTAAACAAGAATGAACCTAAGACTCATGATACCACATGATGTGATTCCAATAGCCACATAGAACAAGATTCTTGACACTTTGAGGAATCACCTTGAGCTGGAAAATATAGAGGCACTTTCTTAGAAGTTGGATCATGGTTCTAAAATCAAGAACTCACCAATAACAAGTACCAAATCCCAAACTCATTTAGATGAACCAAATATTGTCCAATTGAATCAACAAAGGAAAATAAAAAGAATAGACCGAACAGAATTGAATTAAAAACAAAAGTACCGAACAGAAATAAGCAACAAACAGAAAATAGGTGCTGGAAAAATAGAGGAACCGAAACAACAACAACTCAAAACTCAAGGCAACATGAACAAATTGAAGAAGAAGAAAGGAAGGAGAAGAGAATGCTCATGAAGATGGAAGATAGGTTGGATGATCACGCCACTAGAAGTATGGATGCTCCTAGATGAGTGTGCAAGCCGCCACTTGAGGAAACCATGGTCCTTCAAGATAAGACTAGAGTAGAAGCTCAAAAGCTCTCTCCAAATGCTCACTCCAATTTTGAGTATAGTTTCTTTAGATGAATTCAAATCTCCATTTTACAAAGGAAGCACCTCTATTTATAGCCTAAGGTGCTGAAAAATAGGTGGGAAATTTCAAATAAACTCATTTGAAATTCCCACCAAAAACAAGTCACATGGGAGGTGTGACCTTTTTCTACTATGACACCTCCCAAAAACTACACCTACACCACTCTCCTAAGTCACATGGACAATGTGACTTTATTTTACATTTTCACACACCTTTATTTAATAACCAAACCTCCTAAAACTATACAAGAGTATTTCAAAGCTTGGCCTTGCCCCTCATGGGATGGACTTGGGCTCTTTGGGCTTTGGCCTTCTTGGGCTTGGGCTTTGGGCTTGGGCCTCATCTTTATTTTATTTCTTCTTTTAATTTTGAGAAGACTAGAAGGAAGAACTTCAAATGTGAGGGTGGATGTCCTCTTCCTCCATTAATAAAAGCCTCCTTTATTTGATTCTCATCATACTCCTCGAGTTGGAGAGAATTCGTCCACGAATTCTGAATCCCTGCATATAACAAAGTCAGTTTAGTTTTACAATTAAAAGTGGAAGAAAAATGTAAACATGACTTAGCATTTGTAAATAATGGGATTTCAGAAAAGGAGGTTCTATAAATCGACCAAGTTGGAAAAATTTGTTTGGGAATGATGTGATGTTTTGGAAAAAGACCTCTTAAATGGTGACAACCATTAGGAGGTATGAACAAATCATCCCTAACATTTTTTAACCAAGATGGTGGTGAAATAGGAACCTTGGGTAATGAAAAAGATAAGGAAGGAAAACACCTTGGAGGTGAAAGGATAAGACCCATGTCAACTTGGCCTTCTTTGTCTTTTTCTTGTTTACTTGTGGTAGGTGGGTGAGTTAGGTCTTGTTTTACCTTGTTGATCTTTAAGATTTGCTTTTGTGGACAATGAAGAGCTATGTGCCCAAAACCTAAACATTTAAAACATTTGATATTTGAAGTTTTGGTAGGTGACTTAGGAGTAGAAAGATTTGTAGTAGAAACTTTGTTTGGAAACATGGTTTGTTTGGAAAAATTGGAAGGAGAAATTTTGTTTGCATCCTTCCTAGAAGAGTTGTAGAAATCATCATCATGAGTATTTTTGAAAGTTTTGTTCAAAAGATATGATTCTACCTTGATGGCTTTGCGAAACACGCTCTTTAAAGAAGAATATTCTTTTAATTCTACAAAATCTCTAATATCTCTTTTCAAACCACGTACAAACCATTTAATCTTTGACTCTTCATTAGCATGCATATTCATTTTAGTCAAAGTTGTTTCAAAATCTTTAAAGTATTCATCTACCATCCTATGTCCTTGAGGAAGCCTTTGGAACTTCAACAAGTGTTCCTTCCTAGAAGGAGGAACAAACCTCGCGCGCATACACTCTTTCAAAGCATTCCAAGAAACCACGGGAGGTTTCTTGCGATATATAATGTCCATTACAATTTTATGCCACCATTCTTTGGCATAGCCCAAAAAGGATAAAGAAACTAATCTAAGTTTTTGGTCATCTTGGACCTTATACACATGAAAATAATGGTCAACCTTAGTCTCCCATTCTAAATACACATTAGGATCACTATCACCATTAAAACTAGGGACTTTTTTACAAGCAATGTTGAACACTTGGTGATATCTTTGGTCACGGTTATAGCTCTCTTCATGAGAATGATGGTGATGCCTCCTTCTTCTATGTTCTTCTTCACCAAGGACTGAAGCTTTGGAAGGAGAATGCTGTTTGTAAGATGCACCACTTGAATAGCCAGCCATTTTGCAAATAAAAAACAGCAAACACACAAAAACAGCAAACAAGTTAAGAAACAAAATTAGCAAAAACAGTGATCTTGGCAATGAAACTGCCGAAGTGAAATGAGGCTGAAAAAAGAGATCACTCTCAAAGAAATAATGTTCTTGCACCAATCTGATCTTGAGGCCTTGGAATCCTCAAATGAAATATGTCAAAGCAAGCACACCAATCTTAAGAGCAAACCACCACAAAACCAAAGAAACAATAAAGACAAACAAGAAAAGGTATAAGCAAGGAAAGGTAATTGCAAAAGGAATACTATATGTAAGACAAACTCAAAGAGTAAGAATGAAAGACAATCAAGAAAATAAAGAACTCAATGAGAAAAGTAGGCACACAAAAGAATACCTAAGGAAAAGCACTAGAGTAGATGAAGAAAACAAAAAATTTAGCTACTGGAAATTTTTTTTTTTTTATGCAAACTGTGTTTGATATTCACTGATTTAACTGGAACGTTGTAGAGCGAACTGGATTATGAAATTTATACCACAGAAACTTCAAGATATTAACTCAATAATGGCACTGGAATCAATTAAAAACAGTAAGCCAATTGAGAGAAATAAATTTTTTAAAATCGCTGCCAGATTACCGTATTTTTTTCGGCAGGAATGTACACTTTTTTTATTTTATTTATCATTTTTTGTGTACTTCATATTTTTGAATGATTCTTTTTTCTATTCTTTTCTAACACTTTGAATATCTCAAATCCAGAATTTCAGAATTTTACAGTACGTAAATCAGTTGCAATAAGGAAAAACAGTAAGCACTCTTTTCAGAAACAGAGGAATCCTAATAGGAATAAAAAACAGAATGATGAACTAGCAAAGACATAATAGAAAATGATGTATTGGAACTTGTATAGGTCTAGAATACAAGTATGAACTCAATTCTAAAAAGAAAATGCACAAAGGATCAACATCAATTCAGAAAAATTATATGACACCAAAGCAAGAAACAATCAAAACAATAAAAGTACTACTAGAAGTAATGACATATATGGAATAACATGACTAAGACAAAACTTGACATGATTCAAAAATTAAAAGACACATCACAAATTGTAACAAGTGAAAGGAAGCTTAAGGTATACTCTAGGAAGGATAATGCCATTCCAAAAGAGCAACCATACTCATAAGAATTATGAGTGCCATAAACCTTTCCACAAACACTTGGTGTAAAGAAAAAACAGCAAGAATACTCAATTAAAATTCTAAAACAGAAACTTAAATTGCAAGAAATTAAAGAGCTCTTGAAATAAAGTGCACACAACTCAACAATTAAACAAGAATGAACCTAAGACTCATGATACCACATGATGTGATTCCAATAGCCACATAGAACAAGATTCTTGACACTTTGAGGAATCACCTTGAGCTGGAAAATATAGAGGCACTTTCTTAGAAGTTGGATCATGGTTCTAAAATCAAGAACTCACCAATAACAAGTACCAAATCCCAAACTCATTTAGATGAACCAAATATTGTCCAATTGAATCAACAAAGGAAAATAAAAAGAATAGACCGAACAGAATTGAATTAAAAACAAAAGTACCGAACAGAAATAAGCAACAAACAGAAAATAGGTGCTGGAAAAATAGAGGAACCGAAACAACAACAACTCAAAACTCAAGGCAACATGAACAAATTGAAGAAGAAGAAAGGAAGGAGAAGAGAATGCTCATGAAGATGGAAGATAGGTTGGATGATCACGCCACTAGAAGTATGGATGCTCCTAGATGAGTGTGCAAGCCGCCACTTGAGGAAACCATGGTCCTTCAAGATAAGACTAGAGTAGAAGCTCAAAAGCTCTCTCCAAATGCTCACTCCAATTTTGAGTATAGTTTCTTTAGATGAATTCAAATCTCCATTTTACAAAGGAAGCACCTCTATTTATAGCCTAAGGTGCTGAAAAATAGGTGGGAAATTTCAAATAAACTCATTTGAAATTCCCACCAAAAACAAGTCACATGGGAGGTGTGACCTTTTTCTACTATGACACCTCCCAAAAACTACACCTACACCACTCTCCTAAGTCACATGGACAATGTGACTTTATTTTACATTTTCACACACCTTTATTTAATAACCAAACCTCCTAAAACTATACAAGAGTATTTCAAAGCTTGGCCTTGCCCCTCATGGGATGGACTTGGGCTCTTTGGGCTTTGGCCTTCTTGGGCTTGGGCTTTGGGCTTGGGCCTCATCTTTATTTTATTTCTTCTTTTAATTTTGAGAAGACTAGAAGGAAGAACTTCAAATGTGAGGGTGGATGTCCTCTTCCTCCATTAATAAAAGCCTCCTTTATTTGATTCTCATCACATCCCAAGTAAATATTGGGGTCACTTTCCCCACTAAAGCTAGGCAATTTTACATAAGGAAAGGAAATTTTAGAAGGATGGTGTTGGTGGCGCCTTTCATCATATTGGTGAATTCTCCAATCTTCATCTTCCTTTTGGCTGCCAAAATGGTTGTAGCTCCTTGAAGCTCTCCTTTCCTCCCACCTCCTTCTTCTTGGTTGCCTTTCTTGTGCCGTTTCAAGTCTCTGAAGTCTTTCCTCCAATTGTCGCATTTCTTCCTCTTTTTGGGCTAAAGATCTTTTGGCTGCCGCAAGCTCACCCATAAGAAAAGCCTTTTGGGGAGATTGAGGTTTGGATGATTCCCCTGAAGAAAAAAGAGACATGAAATTTGCACAAAGAGAACAAACAATTAGTGAAAAAAAAAAGTTAAGAACTCTCTCCTCACTTGTGTCACTCGATTGTGTAGCATAGAGGAGAAAAGAACAAAGCACTAAAAAAGAAATTTCCTCTCAACAAAGGTCTATCTCTGGTTGCAAGCTGTTAAATGAAAAAGGACAAAGCCCTTAACACTTGATCCCAAAAGAACCACCACAAAAACTAAAGAACTTTTAAATGACTGTACTGGATCAAAGCACTCAGACAGGTCAACTCAGCTCTGGGGCCAAGTTTGTGGTCCATGTGATTAGGCCCCAGATGTATGTATTTGTTCCTTTTTGGTATAACCCTTTGTGCATAAGGCCTATGCGGCTAGCGAAGGGTAGTTTTGAACCTAGGGGTGTGCTTAGTGCGCAGGGGGTCTAACTTATGTAAATATTTTCCTTTAAACCTAAACCCATGTGTGCTAGGGCACGAAAATGTTAGGTTGCATGTATTTAGAAGAGGAGCGTAGCGCCACGCTGAGGGTGACTACGTAAATAGATTGGACCCTCGATGCTGGTACATGAGTTGGTACCCTGGGGGTTATTTTGTTATTATTTTATGCACTCTCTATAAGAAAGATTCCATTTTGTTGCAACACCGTGAGGGTGTGTGTTAGAATATATAACCTTAAACAAAGGTTGGGGGGGGGGTTAATTGTTTGAGAGATTTTCGAAAACTTTTGAAGGTTCAATGAAATTTTGTGAAGAAATCCAAAAGAGGAATCAATTTAGCCAAGAACACTGATCCGATCAGTCATCGGTAGTCGATGACGTCAGCATCAGAGAACCACGTGGACCACTCGCAGGGTGACACGTGGACCAGGTGGCAGAGAGGTCAGGGGGACGATCGCCAAGAGAGGTGATCGGTGGTCAGTAACCAAGTGACCACCAACAGATCAGGCGGTAGAGAGGTCGGGGGACAGATCATCCGGGATGGTGATCGGTGGTCAGTAGCCAAGTGGCCACCAACAGAACAGTTCTCAGACTAACGCCTGAAGGCAGAACGCGAGAAACAGATAAACACTGATCAGTCATCGGGGTATTGTCATCGGGGTCTCGTGTTACACGCAGTTAAACTGGGAATGAGGTTCCCAGCGAGAGCGTTACGCATGGATCTCGCATGTGCACACCTCAGGGAATCATGCACGAGAGTGGCCTGAGGGAACTAGTAAACCAGCCAGTGGTTGGTGATTCCCTCAACCCATTACGTGCATGGCATCGTGAAGGGTAAGCTGTATACGCAGAGAGCAACGTTTGGTGAGTGTGCCTAGACCAGCCACACCCGACGTTCTCCCAAGAGTATGCGATCTGCCCAGATAAGAGAAACATCCTACGTTACTCCGCGAGGGCGTAACTTAGGCCCACAAAGAGAAGCGCTAGAGCCCTTCCAGTAAGTGACACGTGTGTGGTTAGATGTGAGTTGCAGGCTTCCACGTGTCATCATCTGAGAGGGGTGCGGTCCAGACAAAAGAGCACTCCGTACCACTAAAGGTACAGACAGGCGCAGCCAAACGCAGACATGCGCAGACTCTCACGCTCCCCATTGCTGATTCTGAAGGTACGCTTTCTCTGAAAAGCATAACAGGGTTCTGACACATGCCAGAAAAGCATAACAGAATTCTGTTATGCCCAGAAGCAGAGAGAGAGTGATAAAAGAAAGAATCGGGGAGAGAGACAAAGGAACAGAGTGCAAGTTTTTCTCACACACACATTACTAGTCTCCAGTTTCTGGTGGTTCTGTTGGACTAACTTGATCGTCGGAGTGCAAACGGCCGCTAGAGGCGTCGTCTGTGTGTTTTGCAGGTCACATTTGAAGACATCTGAGAGAAAGTTCAGAGGGTGATTCTGCAGAAGACGCAGTCGCGTAGACAGGGCAGAGAGTGCTACGAAGCGATTAGTCCACGTTCGAGTTGCCGGCAGGATCATTTGGCGCCCACCGTGGGGCCCGAGTGAATCGTTGTCCCATATATACCACAGTTTTAAAGCTTACCAGAGTTTAATCAGTTTCTTTGATAGAGAAGGATGCCTAGAAACAGACAACCATCACTTGCGCCATCCGCTGACGAAGGAGCTGTGACAATGGCGCAGGTCCTGGAAATGGTGCGCACGCTGCAGGATAACGCTGCAGCGTCGAAAGTTGAACAAGAAAGGATGCAGACGGAGTTGGCTGCGTCGCAAAGAAGGAACAATGAGCTGAATCGTGTCAACGAAGAGTTGAGAAGGACGCTGCAGGCGCAGAGGGAGCACGTTGTTGACGAAAGGATGTCTAGGCAGCCCTCACCTCCAAGGGCATTTCCCATGCCATTCTCCCCTGAGATCATGGGAACCATGGTGCCTCCCAACCTGGTGGGGGTCAAAGCATCGTTCAAGGGGGTAGAAGACCCGGAAGCGCATCTGACGGCGTTCCACACCCAGATGATGCTGTCTGGGGGTTCAGACGCTGTCTACTGCAAAATGTTTATGAGTACGCTCAGCGGAATCGCCATGGAGTGGTTCGTAAGCCTACCAGAAGGACACATCACGTCTTTCTCTCAGTTCTCGAAGCTCTTCACTGAACAATACATCGTCAACAAGGCACCTGCAGTGGTGTCCTACGACCTGTTCGACGTGCGCCAGTACCAAGGTGAGTCGCTGAAAGACTACCTCAACCGCTTTGGAGCACAAGTGGTTAGACTGCCCAACAAAGATGAAGATATGCTGGTGCACGCGTTTAAGAAGGGTGTGCTGCCTGGCCCTTTCAGCGAGTCTCTCATCAGGAGCCATCCCAGCACCTTCGCAGTGATTCGACGACGTGCGGTGCCGCACATAGTGGCAGAAACAGAGGTTTCTGAGAAGAGGGGAAGTGCTGCACCACCCAGGCCGCGTGGAGGGCAAGGAAAGCCACAACAAGCCAGGGTGCATGAGGCCAAGGAGGGGAAGAAGGTGCGGGAAAAACCTCGTCCCTATGCACCAGGCAAAGACCAGAGCAAGGGGCGTGCAAGGGAGAATAACGCACCCCCGAGATACAACTTCATGGTGGGATTGGCGGATCTCATCGCCCTTCCTGCCGTAGCGGCAAGACTACGAGTACCAGAGAAGACAGATAAGGTACTTGGAAGGAAGAAGAATGAATGGTGTGAGTTTCATCAGGCCTTTGGCCATACACTTCATTCCTGTTTGGCGCTGGGACACCAACTGGCAGAGTTGGTGAAGTCTGGTTTTCTAGCAGATTACCTGCGTGAGCCGCAGGGTGATCGCGCGTCAGGATCCCAAACTGGAGAGCAACAGCATGAAGTCCCTGTGCATGGGGAAGTGCAGACGATCGCTGGAGGCTTCTCTGGTGGGGGATGCACAGCTTCACAAAGAAGGAGATACACTCGATCGGTGATGGCGGTAGATGCAGTGAATGAGAGTCATTACCCTGAGGTGGACATTATCTTCAGGAAAGCTGACCTACGGGACGTTGTCCCGCACGACAACGACCCTGTGGTCATTTCTCTCATCACGGCAGGAAGACGGGTGCATAGAGTACTCGTAGATCAAGGAAGCTCGGCGGATGTCATGTTCTGGCCAACATTCAACAAGCTACAGTTGTCCCCTGATCAGTTAAGACCGTATACTGGTTGTCTCTACGGTTTTGCAGGGGATCAGGTAGAAGTGCGGGGATACATCG
This sequence comes from Phaseolus vulgaris, assembly GCF_000499845.2. Classification (NCBI taxonomy): domain Eukaryota; kingdom Viridiplantae; phylum Streptophyta; class Magnoliopsida; order Fabales; family Fabaceae; genus Phaseolus; species Phaseolus vulgaris. Next base: position 16,295,318 of record NC_023758.2, on the reverse strand, counting down.
AGCAGAGGACTGTCATTCAGGAGACCCTGAAGGTGCCGCGCGCGTTCGTATCAGACAACCAGGTGCTTCATGTATACAAGTCAATGGAGCGTCTAACGATCGGTCATCGGTCGTTGACTCAAGAGACGCTAAGAGCACCGAGGGTGAGATCGCGACCCTCAAAGACCGGTGAGTCGATGGAGGTCCATGCGGAGAAGGAACCCCACACCTGGATGACGCCATACCAGCTATACTTAGAAGATGGTGTACTCCCGCTCGATCTGACAGAGGCAAAAAGGATAAAGAGGAGTTCAAGTAAGTTCACTCTTATAGATGGAAACCTCTTTAGATTTGGATTTTCTCACCCTGTGCAGATCTGTGTGCACGGCGAGCAATGCACCAGACTCATGTCTGAGCTGCATGAGGGGGTGTGCGGAAGCCACGTAGGTGGTCGCGCCTTGGCAAGTAGAGTACTCCGCGCGGGGTACTACTGGCCAAAACTGAAGGAAGATTGCATAAGGTTTGCTCAGTGATGCAAACAATGTCAACTGCATGCAGATTGGCACAAGGCACCCCCTGAGGAGTTGAGGTCCATCCATAGCCCGTGGCCATTCCATACATGGGGGATTGACATCCTAGGACCCTTTCCCCTGGCGACAAGGCAGATGAAGTTCCTCATTGTGGCCATTGAATATTTCACCAAGTGGGTGGAGGCAGAGCCAGTTGCACACATCACCGCACAGAAAGTCGAACACTTCGTCTGGAAGAACATTGTCTGCCGCTTCGGAATACCCAAGAGGCTGGTTTCCGACAATGGCACCCAGTTCACCAGTCATCAGCTGAGAAAGATGTGTGAAGACTTAAAGATACAACAGGTTTTCGCTTTAGTGGAGCACCCACAAACAAATGGGCAGGTGGAGTCAGCAAATCGGGTGCTGCTCAGGGGGCTGAAGCGAAGACTAGACAAGGCCAAAGGAGGCTGGGCAGAGGAGGTCCCTAGAATTGTATGGTCTTATCACACCACCCCACAGTCCAGCACCCATGAGACACCCTTCAGCCTTGTCTATGAGACAGACGCCATGATTCCTGTGGAAATACAGGAGAGCTCCCCCAGATTCTTGAACTTCGTTGCTGAAGAGTCCAATGAAGAGCGTAAGGTGAATCTGGATCTGCTAGACGAAGTGCGGGAAGAGGCCAGAGTCAGTGCTGAAGCTGTGAAGAGAAGAGTGGAGCGGAGGCACAACTCTAAAGTGAGGCCCAGGCGTTTCCAGGAAGGTGATCTGGTGATGAGAAAGGCGCATCAGAATGACATGCAGAACAAGTTATCCCCAAAGTGGACAGGCCCGTACAGAGTGGTGGAGACATTAGAGAACGGAGCCTATCGCCTAGAGACTTTGGAAGGAGGAGCAATCCCCAGAACATGGAACGCCACCCATTTAAAATTTTATTTCAGTTAAAGTTGTACAGTAATAGGCGTTCTCGCGCTAAAAGACACATGTTTGTATGTGGTGGAAACAGCTGAACAGACAAGGGGGCACTCTTTTCCCTAAGGAGGGTTTTTAACGAGGCCACCCAATTAAAGAAAATTTCCAGCATATCAAGTGTGCTCAAGTATTTAAGTTAAAATCCTCCTTGCCCCAGGTGCAAGTGCAGGTGATTGGTTAGGCCCTACTTGCCCTAGGCGCAAGTACTGGCACCGATCTAAGTCTTCCTCACCCCAGGTGTGAGTGCAAGCAGTTAAAGGTTTGAAAAGCCACGGGTGCTAGTAAGACCAAGGGGGGAAAGGAAAGGTTTTGACAAAACGTCCTTACCCACTTGGCATACACCAATATTGGCCCAGTAAGACTCTTAGTCCGAAACCCTTCTCACCCCAGGAGTGAGACAGGGAATGAGCGACTCAACCCGCCAAAGGGTGATGACCTTGGGGAAAGTAAGAGGGGTTAGCGAGAAACACTTTTCTTTCCCCAAGACGAGGCATCACCTTGAGCGATCGATGTCAAAGTCCTTTATGCACTTAGCGCTAGAGCGACAGAAAAAGCTAAGTAAAGACTAAAGAGCGATCACTGATGAGTCGTCAGTAATTGGCTAGTAGTGCAAAGCAGCGCACGAGGACTGTTAAACACCAAGCTGAGGGAATAGCCAGTCGTGATCAAGTAGAAGCAAAAGAGTAAGAGAAGCAGATCGCGCTAAGCCTAAGCTGGTTAACACTTAGTCGTGCGCAAAGAGTAAGAGAAGCAGATCGCGCTAAGCCTAAGCTGGTTAACACTTAGTCGTGCGCAAAGTGAAAGACGAAGCTCAAGATCGCGCTAAGCCTAAGCTGGTTAACACTTAGTCGTGTGCGAAAAGAAAGGTAAAGCCCAAGATCGCGCTGAACCTAAGCTAGCTAACAGTTAGTCGCGCACATAAAGATAAGTGAAGTTCGAAGAAAATACAAGGGAAGAAATTTATGCAACAAAGGAAGCATTGAGAGTTTGTATTCACGGTCAAGTCTTATACAAATTTCAGAGTAATAAGAAAATGGTGCAGAAGTTAAATTTACAGAGAAGAAAAAAGATTAAGGGGCAGGAGGGATGAGCTTCCCATCTACCACTTCATGATAGATGCTGAACTGCGAGAGGTCCAGGTCCGAGAGAACGCATCTGATTTGCTCGAGTGCTAGCTCGAATCCATCGGTAAGGGCATCAGCACCCACATTCATCAAATCAGCATTCTCCGCCTCCAGTTTCTGCTTTGAGGCCTCCGCAGCATCCCTCTCAGTGGTAATGGCAGCAAGGGAGGAGGCAGCTTCGGACAGTTTGCCCACCACCTCCTCGAGTCTCTTCTCTCCAGCTGCAGCTGCTTCTTTGGTGGACTCGAGCTCCCCCACTATTTGAGAATTCAGTTGGCGTAGGGAAGAGGTCTCGGCCCGCAGCTCCACCACCGTGCAGTCCAAGGAGCTAACAGCTTGCCCCATCAAGATCTCTGTCTTGATGGTCTCTTGGACCTGCGCTAGGTACTCCCTCCTAGCTTTCTCCACCATGCCCCGCATCAACTCCACAGATCCTTGGGCAGCTTCGAAGTCACTTCGCAGTGACTCCTTGTCGTGCTCAAGATCCTTCACCCTCTTCTCCAGGGCTAGTTGTTTGCGACGCTGGGTGGAAAACTCCAGAGAGAGCACCACCTGCTTGGCCAGGTGCATATCCACCTCATCACCACTCCACTCGACAAGCTCCCGGTTGCTTATGAGCTGTCGAACCAGGGTGATGACCCTGCTGAAGTTCTCGTGGGTGGCCCCAGAAGTGCTTGGGCGCGAGCTAGACCCACCACATTCAGCAGCGGTATTAGGGATTGGCAGCAGTGGTGGTGGTGCACCCCCAGCCTGGGCAGAAGCGCCCCCAGCAGGATGAGCGGATGGACCAGGTGATTGGCCTGCTGGGGGGGAAGATAGCAGTTGGGTAGTTGGAGGCAGCTGGTGGCCTGGAGAAGGAAGGTTGATGGGCTCTGTGGCAGTTTGAGCGCAGGGAGGAGGGGAAGACCCTTCCTCTACTTCCACCACCTCAATCTCTCCAGGCTGGAGAGATGAGGCCCCCTCAACTGCTGACCTTTTCCTTTGGCGGTGTACCAGAGGAGAGCCTGAGCTCTCCTCTTCAGTTGAAGCAGCAGTAGCAGCAGCGGTTGAAGCGGAAGCCTTCACCAGCCTCTTCCTTTTCTTCCCTGGCTCGGGGCCTTCAGCTGGCGCGACCGAGAGTGGAGGGGCTGCGATGGGCTCTGTTGTGGAAGAAGAGGAGCCAGTGCCCTTGGCTCCCCTACGTTTGGAAAGCTCCAGCAGGGCCAGCCTCCTGTCTTTCCCCGTCATTGAGTCTGCATAGACGAGAAAGGGAGGGGTTAGTTGGCCAAGTTATGCAAGTAAACCAAAAAGCACATAAAAACATGCATGAGAAGAGACAAGTATCCTAAGAGGTGCAAGAAAAGCTACCTATATATTTTTTCAGAGCCACCACATCAAATTCATCTTTGATGAGGCGGGCGGAGTTGTACTTGGCCCCCAGGAGCAGCCCACACAGCTCGCGCTCATAGGGGGCCATAGCTTCGAGGTCCCTGGATTTCTTGAACTCGACTCCAGGAACCCAGTAGAGGGGGTACCCCTCGAGCAGGCTTGGACTTTGAGGGGTAGCAGATATCATGTAGAATCTGCCCTTCCAATCTTTGAAGGATTGCTGGTACAGGCCCAGGAGCACCCGTCCAGCAACCCCGTTCAGGCTCACCCAGGACCTGTCCCCAGGGTTCTTCGCTTCGAAGAAGTAAAGGAACACGTCCACGGAGGCGTTGTGCCCGAAATGACTGCAGAGGATTTGAAACGCCTGGATGAAGGCCCAGGCATTTGGATGGAGTTGGCAGGGCGCGACGTTTAACTCCATCATCAGCTCCTTTTCGAAGAAAGTGAAAGGGAGGCGCAGCTTTAGTCTTTTGAAAATGGCGGAGTAGATGAAGACAAAGGGCACCCCATTGGTGGCCCTGTCATCTACGCAGATAGGCATCCCTCGAGGAGGGATGCGGATTTGAATGTTGAAGTCGTTCTCCCTGTCGATGGAGCAGGAAGGCTCATCGGGGTTGCGACTTAGCAGGGACTTGAGATGGCCCTCAGGCAGTAGAGTGGAGGTTTCGGCGAGCAATGCCAGGGGAGCCCATTGGTAGACCCTGGCATTGTCGTGGTAGGAGGTAGCCACAGGCGGTGGTGGAGCTGGCGCACTCGCGGAAGGCTGTGCACCAGAAGAAGAAGCAATGATGCGCGCAGTTTGTTTCAAGCGAGCCATCGTGAGATAGCTGCAAATGGAGGAAAAACGAAAAAGTCAGAATAAATGGGAGAAGGAGGAATGATGAATGTTTCGGTGAAAACAGAAAAGGGAAAGGAAAAGGAGATGCCCAAATGAAAAGAAGAAGAAGAAGAAGCAGAAAGCAGAGTAAGAGCCTGAAAAAACCCTAGCGCGGGTTCGAGAGAGGGAAATGGGGAAGATGAATGCATGATAACTAGAATGATAAATGCAATTGGTAAAGATGACCAAAAAGGGGCCAGGGAAAAGAAAAACCATACCTTTGAATGATCGCAAGAGATTGGGAAGCAGAGAATTTGAAGAAAGATGGGTGCGCAGAAGAGAAGTTCGCAGAGAGTCTGGGAGTCGAATGAAGAAGATGAAGGAACAGTGGAAGGGCGCGCCAATTTGAATAAGAGAAGCGCTAGCGACGCACAACGCTGGCCGTTGATGGCGCCACGTGTCGCGAGATTAAGAGAGGGAGTCCAAACGTTAAAGAAGCAGCACGTGAGGTGGCACGTGAGGCGGCCCCACTTGCCACGTGCACTAAAGGCACGACCACTTAGTCTCTTCGCTGAGAACGAGTTCTCGACTCGAGACTGGGGGGCTTGTGATCCAATCGGTCATCGGTAGTCGATGACGTCAGCATCAGAGAACCACGTGGACCACTCGCAGGGTGACACGTGGACCAGGTGGCAGAGAGGTCAGGGGGACGATCGCCAAGAGAGGTGATCGGTGGTCAGTAACCAAGTGACCACCAACAGATCAGGCGGTAGAGAGGTCGGGGGACAGATCATCCGAGATGGTGATCGGTGGTCAGTAGCCAAGTGGCCACCAACAGACCAGTTCTCAGACTAACGCCTGAAGGCAGAACGCGAGAAACAGATAAACATTGATCAGTCATCGGGGTATTGTCATCGGGGTCTCGTGTTACACGCAGTTAAACTGGGAATGAGGTTCCCAGCGAGAGCGTTACGCATGGATCTCGCATGTGCACACCTCAGGGAATCATGCACGAGAGTGGCCTGAGGGAACTAGTAAACCAGCCAGTGGTTGGTGATTCCCTCAACCCATTACGTGCATGGCATCGTGAAGGGTAAGTTGTATGCGCAGAGAGCAACGTTTGGTGAGTGTGCCTAGACCAGCCACACCCGACGTTCTCCCAAGAGTATGCGATCTGCCCAGATAAGAGAAACATCCTACGTTACTCCGCAAGGGCGTAACTTAGGCCCACAAAGAGAAGCGCTAGAGCCCTTCCAGTAAGTGACACGTGTGTGGTTAGATGTGAGTTGCAGGCTTCCACGTGTCATCATCTGAGAGGGGTGCGGTCCAGACAAAAGAGCACTCCGTACCACTAAAGGTACAGACAGGCGCAGCCAAACGCAGACATGCGCAGACTCTCACGCTCCCCATTGCTGATTCTGAAGGTACGCTTTCTCTGAAAAGCATAACAGGGTTCTGACACATGCCAGAAAAGCATAACAGAATTCTGTTATGCCCAGAAGCAGAGAGAGAGTGATAAAAGAAAGAATCGGGGAGAGAGACAAAGGAACAGAGTGCAAGTTTTTCTCACACACACATTACTAGTCTCCAGTTTCTGGTGGTTCTGTTGGACTAACTTGATCGTCGGAGTGCAAACGGCCGCTAGAGGCGCCGTCTGTGTGTTTTGCAGGTCACATTTGAAGACATCTGAGAGAAAGTTCGGAGGGTGATTCTGCAGAAGACGCAGTCGCGTAGACAGGGCAGAGAGTGCTACGAAGCGATTCGTCCACGTTCGAGTTGCCGGCAGGATCAAACACAAACTGTTTTAAAGCAAAGCACAGAAAAACAATCGATTAATTCCTCGAATCAATCGGTTGTTTATACCAGTTAAAACTTAAACAGCTTTAAAACAAAATTTATAGGAGTTTAAGAAAAAGAGAAATTCACACAAACAGTTTATAGTGGTTCACTCTTACAACAAGAGCTACATCCAGTTCCCTGAAAGCAATGGGTAATCCACTAAGCAATCAAACCAGATTACAAAACACCACACACGAAAGTAGTGACATTGAAACCTTCAAGACACACTACCTTTGGCAAACCACACCAAGAGTATTGATCTTGAACACCTCAAGAACAGACAACACTCCTTGTCAATACAACAACAAAAATACAAAAGGTTGAGAAAGGATTACACCTGATCACAGTACAATCTGAAAAGAATACAATTGCAATCCTATTCCACTCTCTCTTGAAAATCCAAAGCTTGATGTGAATCTTGAAAACTTGAGATCAAATATGTCAAACTGAATTTCTCAAAACTGTTTCTTACCCTTTAGAAACATATAACAAACTATTTATATTTTCCAAAGATTGGTCAAAATATTTAATGAAGGAGCATATTCAATTAGAAATCATTTAAAACAGATTCACCAATCAAAAACAGAATTCTGTTAGGATTTTCAAAGAAACAATCGGTTGAAACCACGAAACAACCGATTGATTTGGTTGGACAGTTTAGTCAACCAAGTCAAATAGCTTTCAACCTTTTTCAAAACATTTAAGAACATAACAACCGGTTGATTTGACAAAACAACAGGTTGTTTTTCACTTAGTTTGACAAACAATTATTTTCAAAAAGGTTTTAATTCACATCTGTTTTAGATTCAACACAAGAGTGGATCACACTTTAATCTACCCAGATCCCACCCACACACAGCAACAACAGTAGTAGCCTTTCATCAAACACCTTGGATTTGGATTCTTCAAAGCACTTGATCACTTTTGATCAACAGTGTGCCCTTGAGCAGAATATTTTCCTGTTGAGTATGCTTTCATTTGAGATTATATTCTCGTGATAGAAAGTTGTTGTAAGAGGTAAACTATAAAAGGGACTTAAGAACTCAGATTAAGGTACGCTATTTTCTAAGATTGAAACTTACTACTTCTTGTTTCTTATAAGCCATGTACTGACTTGATCGCCAGAGTGCAATCAACAGGTATGGTTCCCCCTATCTCAACGGAGCCATGATCCAACACCACGAAGGGAAGAGCAGATTCCAATAGAGATAGACAAAGCCAGAGCTTGTCATCAGAGTTAACCGGCGAGCAGATCAACCGGCAAGAACAATGACAAACAAGAAAAGCTCAAAACAAGGAAGCTAAACCAAGTTGGAAAAAGAGATGATGAAAAAACTTTTCAAAATGAGACAAGCAAGAAAAGCACAAAAGAAGACTCAAAGATAGTTACTTAACCTTTAATAATGAGGTTTTAAACTTTCTAGAAATTGTAAAAGCAAAAGGATCAAATTCCACAATGTTGAAATCAATTTTTTAAATAAAATGAATCCACCTTTTAGAAATGTTGGTATTGTAAAAAAAAAAGGAAATGATATGACGCAACTTGTTTTTTTTTTATCCTTGTTTATGGTTTATGAAATTAATATGTCAATAATTCTTGTCATGCATATTTTTTTTTTCAAATTATGTGTAGACATGGTACATTCTTAAATTTGACTATAGTGTCATTTGTAAGAACATATGTATGTAAAGAGATAGATGAAAATCTAAAGAGACATCCAGTGACAAACTAATATGTGAAATAAAAGAAGAGAAGAGAGTAATAGGAATTTGAATGATACAAATATGATATAATGATTGGTTATTGGTGGAGTATACAAACAAACATACTTATACTAATATTATTGCAAGTAAAAGTGTAATACAAATATATTAACACTCTTAAAGTCCTAACATGATAAAACTCCTAGCACAATAATAAGAATCATAAGTTCAACATTTTAAATTCTACATCAACTAGCAATGTCAGAAAGCAAGCATAAATATAGATGCGAAATGTCAACTCTTTATGCATGTATTCTCTTTTACAAATGCGAAATGTCAACTCTTTATGCATGTATTCTCTTTTACAAAACTATCAGGTTAAAACATGTTTGGTATCTTATAATTATTCAAAAAAAAAAAACAGTAGGAGATTTTTATCTATATTTTACTATTATAATCATAGAAAAGCAGATCCTATATAATAAAAAAGATTTAGATTATCTATGTATTATTAGAAGTGTTTTTATTTATTTCCTTATCATTTCTTTATTTTTAGAGGAAATTAAATCTCTTTTGTTTATTATATTGATTTCATTTTCTCAATAAAAATAAAGTGTCCATGTTGTCGTAGAAATACACGGGCTCAACTCAGTGTCTCTCTCTTCCCTATAATTTAATAATTTACAATAAAAGACTAGTGCCTGAAATAGTTTGGTACATCATAAGACACAAATTAAATACATTTTGATATTAAAACTTGTTGAATGAATAACATATTTTAGAAAGACGGATACCATTTCCACTCATTGAATGCGATTGATCACCTGAACTTGATATAAAGACTCCCTGCAGGAAAATAAACAAGAGATTTAAGTTTAAATTTAAATTGAATACGAGCATAGGTTGGCAAAGTTTTCACTAAAAAGGAGAACATAAACTAATTTCAAGGAATAATTGCACCCTACCTGCTGCCTTTCTCGCTGAAGCTCTTACTCCAGTTGGATAAGCTTTAAGCGACTACTTTCCAGCTGTTAAACATAAGCCTCTGGAGTAACAACAGTTTGGTATAAAGTCTTGCATTTTAATGGCCAAGTGAGGTAATGGAAACATAATTATTTCTAAAATCTATCAAAGAGATCAAACAAATAAAACACTTGAATATATATTTATATAGTAATTGACAGTTTATAATTAAAGGACAATATTTGTATTTAAATCAAATTCTGAAAACAAACATGCTATTATTAACTTATTTAAATCACTTTACTTTTAACAGTGCGTTTGAATCTATCCAGATAGCTTTGATGTGCATGAATGAAGTTACTGTTAGTTATTTTTTATGCATTTTTATGCAGTAATTTGCTACGAATCATACATTATTAATCTAAACACACTAAAATCACATGCTTTAACGTTATAGATTCTTCTAATGGCTTCACCTTTCGTCATTGTTTATAGTTTGTTTGGTATAAGAAATAGAAAGAGGGAAGAAGAGAGTAAAAGCATCATATTCACTTTCTCTCTTTTGATCTCTAGAGGATTTTTATCACCAAGTCCTTTCATCCCCAAATAGTGTGTCCCGACATGGCTTGTAAGAAGAGCTTGCCCTTTTGAACTCCCCAAGCTCAACGAACATAATTTTGTTTCACATACCACACCATGCACTATCTTATATGTGAACAAACTAACTATGTTATTTGCAGGAGTTCTAAATTTGAGGTCAAATTCTCTCAAATCTGGGGAGCATGATACAATCCAAGCCAACAAGAAGATGACCAAGGACTCACATGACCATTCACACTATGAGAAGTCATCTCAACTTTCAAGTGAAGACCCCACCAAGGATCTAACCAACCTCACCAGAAGAAGAAATGGGCAAAGACCAGAACATCAAATGTTCTTCCTGCTAGTCTTCTTAAGAATTAAACAAGTTGTAAATAAATTGGACTCACTCTAGGGGTCCAAATAGCAAGACAGACAAGAGTAGGTTCATATAGCATAATAAGGGAGGTTTGCTTATCACTTTAGCTTGTTTTTGACATAGTTTCTAGAACAACAAGCATAAGGTGTGGGTTTGACTTAGTCAAACCCTAAAGACAACCCCATTTTTAGGTTTCCCATCCTACCCTTGCTTCTTGTTTTCAAGACACCATCTCCTATAAATAGGGTGCCATACTCCTTGCATTTTACATGTTGAATTTGAATTGAAAAGTTACTTTGCACAAATTGTGTGAGGTGTTTGTGAGGCTTGTTTCCTCTCAGCATTAGGTCTCATCTTGAGTGATTGAAGAGCTCTCAAGTGGTGGCCAACAACATTTATCTTGGAGGAAAACCACACTCCAAGTGGCGTGCCCAACTCTCTTCCATCACATAAGCATTTCCTTCCTTCATCACTTTCATTTTTTCATTACTCGATTTATCTTTGTGTTCTTATGTTCTTCTTTTCCTCCATTGTCAATTCAGTTTCCATCATGCTTTTATGTTTTCTTTCATGTTCATTTAATTTCCTCCCTTCATCATCAATCACCGTATACTTGTATTTTTTTTTCCTTTGCCCTCTAGAAGTGAATCTTAACACTTACTTAACCACTTGGTTAAGTTTGTGTCCAGTGGGGATCTTCTTTGGGTTCTCACCATATAATTGATAAAAACCTCAATCCTAAGTAAAGTGTCATATCTAAAATGGAATCATCTAAAATCAACTCTCATCAATGCGTCTACTGATAAGTTGGCTAATTTAGGATTTATTCATAGAGAATCATTCCATTGGTATAATAAGCTTCCTTCTACTATGTTTTTAGAATGCTTTATGAATAAGCATAGTCTACCTATGTATCATTTTTTATAACATATGGGTTTTGGTCTAGTCCCCCATATTTTTTTTGTATTTCTTTCTTTTTTCTTTTATTTCTAATAATACTTTTTTCGAGTGATGGCAGGTGATTGTTGTTACTAGAGGTGGATGAGACATCAAGTTACATAGTGATGTCCAACATGAAAGCTGATGTGAGTTGATTTTTATATGGTTCCATTTTATGGTGACACTTTACTTAGAGTTGGGATTTTAGCAATTTATGGGGAAAACCTAAGGAAGATTCTCACTGGACACAAACTTAACCAAATGGTTAAGTAAGTGTGAAGGTTCACTTCACAAAGGCAAAAATGAAAATCAATACAAAGTGATAGATGGAATGAAATGTAGAATGGAAATAGCAATAAGGTAAACATCAATGATGGTCATGGCCGAACCAAATGATGAACAACAAGCATTTATCAAAAGCAAAACATATATGAAATGGAAATGAATTGAAAAGAGTGGAAGAAGAGTAGCTTATGGAGTGGTTGTGAAATGGGTTCACGCCACTTGGGGTGTGGTAGCCACCAAGATGAGTGAATGACCACCACTTGAGAGTCTCACACCACTCAAGATAAGACCTAGCCAAAGATTCTTCTTTCAAACCCAAGGATCCTACGCCATCTACTACTAGGCCTAAATCCCCAATTAAATCGTCTAGTTAAAAGTGTTTTAAATGTTTGGGATATGGTCACATTGCTGCTAATTGCCCTTCTAAACGAAGTATGTACATGCATGAAGGCATTGTAGTTAGTGAGCATGATTCCAATTCACCTAGGCATTCTTCACCTTCTAGACCATCAAGTGAAAATGAGAGTGAAAGTCCTTGTGAAGGTGACTTATTGATGGTAAGACGTATGTTGGGCACAATTCCAAAATCTTTGAATGATACTCAAAGAGAAAATATTTTTCACACCCGATGTCTTATCAACAACAAGTTATGTTCCTTGATTATTGATGGGGGAAGTTGCACTAATGTGGCTAGTACAAGAGTTGTGGAGAAGTTAGCCTTACTCACTATCTCTCATACCAAGCCCTACAAATTACAATGGCTTAGTGAAGTAGGTGAAATCATGGTGAATAAACAAGTCCTCATTAACTTTGCTATAGGAAAGTATAAAGATGAGGTTTTATGTGATGTTGTGCCCATGGAAGCTTCTCATCTTCTTTTAGGAAGGCCTTGGCAATATGATAGACATGTTTTACATGATGGCCTATCCAATACAATGTCTTTTTCCTTCCTAGGGCGCAAGGTTATATTAAAACCCCTCTCTCCCAAAGAGGTTCATGAGGACCAAATAAAAATGAAAACTAAAAGAGAAAATGAGAAAGAAAAAGAAGTAAGTACTACACCGAGTCACACCATTTTCTCCTCTAAATCCATCATGTTGACTCGTGCTATACCTCAAATGGACCCTCCAAGGTCTTCTTCTTCTTTATCTTTTTCATTACCCAAGGTTCCTATTTCAACACCACCTTGGTTAAAATATGTTAGGGATGATTTTTTCATACCTCCTAATGGGTTTCACCATTTAAGAGGTCTTTTTCCCAAAAATATCATCATTCCCAAACACATTTTTCCAACTTGGTCGATTTGTAGGACCTCCTTTTCTGCAATCCCTTTGGTTCCATCTGCTAAGTCATGTATTCCTTTTTCTTACACTTTTGATTGTAAAAGTAAACTGACTTTGTTATATGCAGGGATTCAGAATTCGTGGGCGAATTCTCTCCAACTCGGGGAGTATGATGAGAATCAACTAAAGGTGGCTTTTTATAATGAAGAACAAGATCATTCGCCTTCACATTTAAAGTTTTTCTTGTTAATCTTTGCAAAAGATAAAGCCCAAGCCCAAGCCCAAGAAGGCCAAAGCCCACAAAAGCCCAAAGACCATCCCATGAAGGGCAAAACCAAGTTTTAAATAAATATTGTTTAGAAAGGTGCTTAGAGGGAAACATTAGAAACCTCTATTGTTAAAGCATCTTTTAGTCTTTAGTTAAGAGTCTTAGGGGGGGTGTGTTAGTAGATAGGTGTAGGAGTAAATAAGGAGGTGCCAAAGTGAGAGAAGGGATCACACCTTCCTCATGCTTTGTTTTAGGCGCAAATTCTAGAAGCTTTTTAGGAGGGAGTTTTTGAATTTGTGTAGCTTACTTTTCAGCACCTTAGGCTATAAATAGAGGTGCTCTCTTTGTAAAATTCAGATTGGAATTAATCTAAGAAAACTCTACTCAAATTTTGAGTGAACTTTGGAGAGCTTTGAGCATTCTTCTCTAGTCTTATCTTGATGGATCATTGGAGTCCTCAAGTGGCGGCATCACTCTCATCTAGGAGCATTCCACAGTTCTAGTGGCGAGATCATCCAACATTCTTCCATCTTCATGAGCACTCTCTTCTCCTTCCTTTCTTCTCTTTCTATTGTTTTTGTTAGCTTGTGTTCTTGAGTTTTGGTTTGGTGTTCTTGCTGTTTTTTATGAGTTTTGGTTCGGCAGTTTTATATTTCAGTCCATTCATCTTGTTCCTTTGCTTTTCTTACTCTTTTGTTCGGTTCAATTTGACTAAAATTGGTTCATCCAAATGAGTTTGGGATTTGGTACGAGTTTTTGGTGAGTTCTTGTCTTAGAACAATGATCCAACTCTAAGAAAAGTGCCTCTATAATGTCCAACTCAAGGTGATTCCTAAGAAGGTCAAGAACCTTTCTCTATATGGCTATTGGAATCACATCATGAGTCTTAGGTTCATTCTTGTTTAATTGTTGAGTTGTGTGCACTTTATTTCAAGAGCTCTTTAATTTTCTTGCAATTTAAGTTTCTGTTTTAGGCTTAATTGAGTTTTTTTTTCTTGCTGTTTTTCTTTTACACCAAGTGCTTGTGAAAAGGTTTATGGCACTCATAATTCTTATGAGTATGGTTGCTCTTTTGCAATGGCATTATGCTTCCTAGAGTTTACCTTAAGCTTCCTTTCACTTGTTGTTAAAATTTGTGATGTGTCTTTTAATTTTGTAATCATGTCAAGTTTTGTCTTAGTCATGTTATTCCATATTTGTCATTACTTCTAGTAGTACTTTTATTCCTTTGATTGTTTCTTGCTTTGGTGTCATATAATTTTCTGAATTGATGTTGATCCTTTGTGCATTTTCTTTTTAGAATTGAGTTCATACTTGTATTCTAGACCTATACAAGTTCCAATACATCATTTTCTATTATGTCTTTGCTAGTTCATCATCCTGTTTTTTTATTCCTATTAGGATTCCTCTGTTTCTGAAAAAAGTGCTTACTGTTTTTTCTTATTTCAATTGATTTACTTACTAGAAAATTCTGAAATTATGGATTTGAGATATTCAAAGTGTTAGAAAAGAATAGCAAAAAGAATCATTCAAAAATACGAAGTACACAAAAAATGATAAATAAAATAAAAAAAGTGTACATTTCTGCCGAAAAAAAATACGGTAATCTGGCAGCGATTTTGAAAAATTTATTTCTCTCAATTGGCTTACTGTTTTTAATTGATTCCAGTTCCATTATTGAGTTAACATCTTGAAGTTTCTGTGGTTTAAATTTCATAATCCAGTTCGCTCTACATCATTCCAGTTAAATCGGTGAATATCACGCACAGTTTGCATTTTTTTTAAAAAAAATTTCCAGTAGCTAATTTTTTTGTTTTCTTCATCTACTCTAGAGCTTTTCCTTAAGTATTCTTTTGTGTGCCTACTTTTCTCATTGAGTTCTTTATTTTCTTGATTGTCTTTCATTCTTACTCTTTGAGTTTGTCTTACATATAGTTTTCCTTTTTCAATTACCTTTCTTTGCTTATACCTTTTCTTGTTTGTCTTTATTGTTTCATTGGTTTTGTGGTGGTTGCTTTTGAGATTGGTGTGCTTGCTTTGACGTCTTTCATTTGAGGATTCCAAGGCCTCAAGATCAGATTGGTGCAAGAACATTATTTCTTTGAGAGTGACCTCTTTTTTCTACCTCATTTCACTTCGGCAGTTTCAATTACCAAGCTCACTGTTTTTGCTAATTTTTAACTTGTTTGCTGTTTTTGTGTGTTTGCTGTTTTTAATTACAAATGGCTGGATTTTCAAGTGATGCATCCTACAAGCAGAATTCTCCTTCCAAAGCTTCAATCCTTGGTGAATTATATGAAGCACAAAGAACTATTAGACGCTTGGAAGAGAAAATGCAAAAGATGGAGGTCCAACAAGCTAGACCATCTCCTTCTATCCATGATGGGCATCATTCACATAGACCTTCAACAAGAGGTTCTTCCAATGACATAGGCCGTGAAGAGGACAATAGGAGAAGGAGAACTCCACCCCAATTCCTTGGACATAGACATCACAACCAAGGGGAGAGACCTCACTATGGCAATGGTTACTACCAAGATGCAAAGGCTAGGCTACCTTCGGTCAAACTTCCTTGTTTTAATGGCTCTAGTGATCCTAATGTATATTTAGATTGGGAGGCTAAGTGTGAACAAATATTTGAGATCCATGAGATCCAAGATGAGAATAAGCTTAAGCTAGCCACCCTAGAGTTTAGTGATTATGCCATGAAATGGTGGCATGGAATTGTAAAGGACATTATCTATCACAAGGGTCCTCCCGTGGACTCTTGGAACTCTTTAAAGGATCAAATGCGCGCTAGATTTGTGCCCCCACATTTTAGGAAAGACCTCATGTTGAGACTCCAACGGTTTCAACAAGGCACGCTAAATGTGGATGAATATTATAAAGAGCTAGAAACGCTTGTGCTTAAAAATGAATTAGAGGAAAGTGAGGAAGCTATGATTGCTAGGTTTGTGAGTGGTCTTAGGAAGGATATTCAAGACATTGTTGAGTTACAAGAGTATTCATCATTGGGCTCTTTAGTTCATCTTGCAATGAAGGTGGAAGCCCAACTTGCTAAGAAAAACTCTTTCAAAAATGCTTCCAATGATGGATACTACTCCAAGTCTTGGAAAAACAAAAATTATTTTTCTAAACATCCTTTCAAAGATTCTTCTTTCAAACCCAAGGATCCTACGCCATCTACTTCTAGGCCTAAATCCCCAATTATATTGTCTAGTCAAAAGTGTTTTAAATGTTTGGGATATGGTCACATTGCTGCTAATTGCCCTTCTAAACGAAGTATGTACATGCATGAAGGCATTGTAGTTAGTGAGCATGATTCCAATTCACCTAGGCATTCTTCACCTTCTAGACCATCAAGTGAAAATGAGAGTGAAAGTCCTTGTGAAGGTGACTTATTGATGGTAAGACGTATGTTGGGCACAATTCCAAAATCTTTGAATGATACTCAAAGAGAAAATATTTTTCACACCCGATGTCTTATCAACAACAAGTTATGTTCCTTGATTATTGATGGGGGAAGTTGCACTAATGTGGCTAGTACAAGAGTTGTGGAGAAGTTAGCCTTACTCACTATCTCTCATACCAAGCCCTACAAATTACAATGGCTTAGTGAAGTAGGTGAAATCATGGTGAATAAACAAGTCCTCATTAACTTTGCTATAGGAAAGTATAAAGATGAGGTTTTATGTGATGTTGTGCCCATGGAAGCTTCTCATCTTCTTTTAGGAAGGCCTTGGCAATATGATAGACATGTTTTACATGATGGCCTATCCAATACAATGTCTTTTTCCTTCCTAGGGCGCAAGGTTATATTAAAACCCCTCTCTCCCAAAGAGGTTCATGAGGACCAAATAAAAATGAAAACTAAAAGAGAAAATGAGAAAGAAAAAGAAGTAAGTACTACACCGAGTCACACCATTTTCTCCTCTAAATCCATCATGTTGACTCGTGCTATACCTCAAATGGACCCTCCAAGGTCTTCTTCTTCTTTATCTTTTTCATTACCCAAGGTTCCTATTTCAACACCACCTTGGTTAAAATATGTTAGGGATGATTTTTTCATACCTCCTAATGGGTTTCACCATTTAAGAGGTCTTTTTCCCAAAAATATCATCATTCCCAAACACATTTTTCCAACTTGGTCGATTTGTAGGACCTCCTTTTCTGCAATCCCTTTGGTTCCATCTGCTAAGTCATGTATTCCTTTTTCTTACACTTTTGATTGTAAAAGTAAACTGACTTTGTTATATGCAGGGATTCAGAATTCGTGGGCGAATTCTCTCCAACTCGGGGAGTATGATGAGAATCAACTAAAGGTGGCTTTTTATAATGAAGAACAAGATCATTCGCCTTCACATTTAAAGTTTTTCTTGTTAATCTTTGCAAAAGATAAAGCCCAAGCCCAAGCCCAAGAAGGCCAAAGCCCACAAAAGCCCAAAGACCATCCCATGAAGGGCAAGGCCAAGTTTTAAATAAATATTGTTTAGAAAGGTGCTTAGAGGGAAACATTAGAAACCTCTATTGTTAAAGCATCTTTTAGTCTTTAGTTAAGAGTCTTAGGGGGGGTGTGTTAGTAGATAGGTGTAGGAGTAAATAAGGAGGTGCCAAAGTGAGAGAAGGGATCACACCTTCCTCATGCTTTGTTTTAGGCGCAAATTCTAGAAGCTTTTTAGGAGGGAGTTTTTGAATTTGTGTAGCTTACTTTTCAGCACCTTAGGCTATAAATAGAGGTGCTCTCTTTGTAAAATTCAGATTGGAATTAATCTAAGAAAACTCTACTCAAATTTTGAGTGAACTTTGGAGAGCTTTGAGCATTCTTCTCTAGTCTTATCTTGATGGATCATTGGAGTCCTCAAGTGGCGGCATCACTCTCATCTAGGAGCATTCCACAGTTCTAGTGGCGAGATCATCCAACATTCTTCCATCTTCATGAGCACTCTCTTCTCCTTCCTTTCTTCTCTTTCTATTGTTTTTGTTAGCTTGTGTTCTTGAGTTTTGGTTTGGTGTTCTTGCTGTTTTTTATGAGTTTTGGTTCGGCAGTTTTATATTTCAGTCCATTCATCTTGTTCCTTTGCTTTTCTTACTCTTTTGTTCGGTTCAATTTGACTAAAATTGGTTCATCCAAATGAGTTTGGGATTTGGTACGAGTTTTTGGTGAGTTCTTGTCTTAGAACAATGATCCAACTCTAAGAAAAGTGCCTCTATAATGTCCAACTCAAGGTGATTCCTAAGAAGGTCAAGAACCTTTCTCTATATGGCTATTGGAATCACATCACCATGGATCCTTCAAGATAAGACTAGAGAAGAAGGCTCAAAAGCTCTCCAATGCTCACTCAAAATTTGAGTATAGTTTCTTTAATCTAAATTCCAATCTGAATTTTACAAAGGCAACACCTCTATTTATAGCCTAAGATGCTGAAATGCAAGCTACACAAATTCAAAAACTCCCTCCTAAAAAACTTCTAGAACCGGCGCCAAAGACAATGCATGAGGAAGGTGTGACCTCTTCCTTCACTTTGGCTCCTCCTATTCTACTCCTACACCTATCTACTAACGCACCCCCCCTCCTAAAGCTCCTAACTAAAGCCTAAAAGATGCTATAACAATAGAGGTTTCTAATGTTTCCCTCTAAGCACCTTCAACCAAAGAAATTACAAAAAGAGAAAATAATTGTCCCCTAGCTCCTAAAGCTTTGAACATGCTTCTTGTAAGCCTTTGAGGTGGACTTTGACCTCCATGGGCGTCCTCCATTTGCGCCTCTACCTCTTCTTGATCTTGTTGATTGACCTCCATGTCCACTTGAGCTTGATCTCCATCATACTCCCCGAGTTGGAGAGAATTCGACCACGAATTCTGGAGACCTACAGAAAAAGGAGTTAGATCGCTGACATTAAAAGTATGACTACCTAAGAATGTATCAGGCATATCTAACTCATAAGCATTGTCATTAATCCTCTTGAGGATTTGGAAAGGTCCATCCCCTCGAGGCATTAGTTTGGACTTCCTTTGAGTAGGAAAGCGATCCTTCCTCAAGGGAAGCCAAACCCAATCGCCCTCATCAAACAACAATGCTTTTCTCCTTTTATTGGCAAGTTCAGCATACTTGCCAACCTTCTTCTCCATTCTCTTCTTGATGTCTTTATGCAAAGTTTTCACAAAAGAAGCCTTTTCATCCCCATCTTCGCACAAGACATCTCCAAGAAGGGGAATAGGAAGAAGATCAAGAGGTGTTAGGGGGTTAAACCCATAGGCAACCTCAAAAGGAGAATGTGAGGTGGTAGAATTTACTACACGATTATATGCAAACTCAACATGGGGTAGTAAATTCTCCCACACTCTAGGATTCCTCGAAATAAAACATCTCAATAGTTGTCCCAAAGTTCTATTCACCACCTCGGTTTGACCATCAGTTTGTGTGTGGCAAGTGGTAGAAAATAAAAGCTTAGTCCCAAGCTTGCCCCACAAGGTTTTCCAAAAGTGACTCAAGAACTTGGGATCTCTATCGGACACTATAGATCTAGGAATCCCATGCAAGCGAACCACTTCTTGGAAGAAGAGGTTTGCAATGTGGCATGCATCATCCACTTTGTGGCAAGGAATAAAGTGAGCCATCTTGATGGAGATCAAGCTCAAGAGGACATGGAGGCCAATCAACAAGATCAAGAAGAGGTAGAGGCACAAATGGAGGAAGCCCATGGAGGTCAAAGCCCACCTCAAAGGCTTACAAGAAGCATGTTCAAAGGTTTAGGAGCTAGAGGACATTTATTTTCTCTTTTTGTAATTTCTTTAGTTGAAGGTGCTTAGAGGGAAACATTAGAAACCTCTTTTGTTATAGCATCTTTTAGGCTATAGTTAGGAGCTTTAGGAGGGGGGGTGTATTACTAGATAGGTGTAGGAGTAGAATAGGAGGTGCCAAAGTGAAGGAAA
Organism: Phaseolus vulgaris; assembly: GCF_000499845.2. NCBI lineage: Eukaryota > Viridiplantae > Streptophyta > Magnoliopsida > Fabales > Fabaceae > Phaseolus > Phaseolus vulgaris. Next base: position 16,275,374 of record NC_023758.2, on the reverse strand, counting down.
GAGTCACACCTTCCTCATGCATGGAATAGGCGCCGGTTTTGAATAGCTTTTAGGAGGGAATTTTGAATTCTCTTAGCTTTGTTTATCAGCACCTTAGGCTATAAATAGAGGTGATCTCCTTGTAAAATTCAGATTGGAATTAATCTAAGAAAACTCTACTCAAATTTTGAGTGAACTTTGGAGAGCTTTTGGAGCCTTCTTCTCTAGTCTTATCTTGATGGATCAATGGAGTCCTCAAGTGGCGGCATCACTCTTATCTAGGAGCATTCCACACTTCTAGTGGCGAGATCATCCATCATCCTTCCATCTTCATGAGCAATTCTCTTCTCCTTCCTTCCTTCTTTGTTAATTCCATGTCTTAGCTTGTTCCTTGTTGTTTTTGGTTCGGCATTTTCAGATTTAATTTGTGTAGCTTCAGTTCTTTATGTTCTTTGTTGTCCTTCATCTTATTCTCTTCTTTTTCCAGCTTTTGTTCGGTTCAATTTAATTTCCAGCTTTCAAATTCAGTTTGCTTAGCTTTTGCGCCTTTTTGTTCGGTTCAATTTGACTATAATTGGAGCATCCTAATGAGTTTGGGATTTGGTACTAGTTTTTGGTGAGTTCTTGTCTTAGAACAATGATCCAACTCTAAGAAAAGTTCCTCTATATTGTCCAACTCAAGGTGATTCCTAAGAAGGTCAAGAACCTTTCCCTATATGGCTAGTGGAATCACATCACATCTTTGAAAAACGATCCACTACCACAAAAATGGAGTCCTTTCCCTTTGATGTCTTGGGTAAGCCTAAGATGAAATCCATAGATATATCTACCCAAGGCATTGAAGGGATAGGAAGAAGAGTATATAGACCATGGGGATGCATCTTAGACTTAGCTTTGCGGCAAGCTATGCATTTATCACACAAACTATGAACATGTTTATGCATATGAGGCCAAAAGAAATGTTCATGCAACACATCCAAAGTTTTATGAGGAAGGTGTGACCTCTTCCTTCACTTTGGCACCTCCTATTATACTCCTACACCTATCTACTAACGCACCCCCCCTCCTAAAGCTCCTAACTAAAGCCTAAAAGATGCTATAACAATAGAGGTTTCTAATGTTTCCCTCTAAACACCTTCAACCAAAGAAATTACAAAAAGAGAAAATAATTGTCCCCTAGCTCCTAAAGCTTTGAACATGCTTCTTGTAAGCCATTGAGGTGGACTTTGACCTCCATGGGCGTCCTCCATTTGCGCCTCTACCTCTTCTTGATCTTGTTGATTGGCCTCCATGTCCACTTGAGCTTGATCTCCATCAACAAGTCTTTAATAAAGGAAGTTTTTTCAAAACCATCCTTGCACAACACCTCATCAAGTATGGGAATAGGAAGGAAGTCAAAGCGGGTGAGGGGATTGAACCCATACACAACCACAAAAGGGGTGTGGGAAGTAGTAGAATTAACTACCCTATTATAGCCAAAATCAATGAGGTATCAAGTTTTCCCACACCCTTGAGTTCCCGAAAATAAGGCACCTCAACATTTGACCCAAAGTGCTATTAACCACTTATGTCTGACCATCAGTTTGGGGATGACATGTAGTAGAAAACAAGAGTTTAGTTCCAAGTTTTCCCCACAATGTCCTCCAAAAGTGACTTAAGAACATAGAATCTCTGTTAGATATAATACTTCTAGAAAACCCATGCAATCTAACAACTTCCTTGAAGAAGATATTTGCAATAAAACAAACATCATCTACTTTGTGGCATGGAATGAATTGAGCCATCAAGAACATCTCTTTCTTGTGTGTGTTATAAATCAAAGGAGTTTGATCTATTAGTAAAATTCCTGGGTGTTTCTGGGGACTAGATGTAACTCTTAGTTAAGAGCAAACCAGTATAAACCTGTTGTGTTGATTTCTCTTCCCCTTATCTCATTTAAATATGTTTAAACCCTTGTTTTTATATACTGCTGATAAAAACAATCAATTGAATCGAAGAAACAACCAATTGATTTTCTGGAATGAAGTTAAAAACATATTTGATTTTGGATGAATTTGTTTTGTATCTTTGATTCTGCTTGTGACTTTCATTAAACCTTCAAAGTTTGCGAAAGCCTTGCATAAACAATTCTCCCCCCTCTTGTTTTAGCCCTGAAATTCTAACACATGGGTTCCAAAGAGAGTAGTAATAAAAATAGGAAAACCCAAAGAACCTTTTGCCTTCTGATTATTCTAGACAATTTCAAGTCTAACAAATTGATAAATCTCATGACAGATAATTTTAGCAACATCAACAAAATAATTATATATCAAGAGGCAATAGAGAAGATGACACCTAGAATATTCAAATCAGACACATGGCCAATAGGTACCATATTGACCAACATGAAGACCATCCAAACTTGAGATAAGGTCTTCTTGTGTTTCCTTAATATTCTTCATGGTTTTCCAACTAAGCTAAGTTGATAAGTGTGATTAACTAGACAGATTTCCCTAGACACTATATCATCATTCAATCCACAAAATTGAGCTTTTAGTTAGTGATAGGTACAGTCATTGTCACCGCTTAGTTGCAAAGGATCTCCCAAAAATATTCTGATAGAGTCGCTATCAAAAGGCACCCATTTCCTTCATACTCGTGACCGCATTCCTTGAGTCCCTTCTCCTCCTGTTCAGGCATTTTCATAAAACTCATAAACTAGCCAGGGTCAAACATGTTAAGAGGCTCTGCTAGCCTCATCCAGTTTCGTCTTTGTAGGCCTTCTAGAAATGGGTCATATTGTTCTGGTGACAACTCCACTCTTCTTTTTGAGATGAAAGCCCAGTGCTTTATGTCCTTATATCTCCTTTGCTTTTCCTTATTTCCAAATTTGTTCCTTGCTGGTGGTTTTAGAGATTCTATTCTTACTCTCTTCCCTTTAACTTTTTGGGCTATTGTATTATTTGTCTGACCATAACTGCAAAAATTTCACATACATTATTGGTACTTATTCAATTCTAAACCCAACCACTATCATGTAGTCCTCACAAAATCATTTTGAAAAATAACTCCCTTGCATGCTCAATTTTTAGTGTAAATAAGTGATTAGGTTGTGATTAACGATCCATAATTCATAAACAAGCTATCAAACATGCCATTCAACTTCTAAGTAACCAAAAGTATAACTCTATCCACACTAATCATCACAAACCCTAAAAGCTCAAAACCCCTGAAATTTTAACATTGAAAGCATAATTCCATGGGTTAGAGAATAAATTAGGGCAAAACATAGGTGTAGGATACTTAGCAAAATGTGAGGAAAAGATTTGAGCTTAGAACAAGAAAAAGGTAGTAATGAGAGCGGTTCTAAGCTATCACAAAGCAGAAAAATAGAGGTTCTCACGAAGGGTTTGACCGACATTGCTAAAGGGGCATCTATGTTTTTCGTAGCTTTCTCGCTTGAGCAAGATTGCTTCAGTGAGCCACCGCTGATTTATGTTCAGCTCGCCTAAGCGTGGGAAATAATACCTCGATATTTCCGGGAAGACATACAAAAATAACATTATTTTTAAACACTCAAAACCTATTCTAACTCAAAATAGACAATTAGGAATAAAAACTTTTGGGTTGCCTCCCAGCAAGCGCTTTAGTTAACGTTGTATAGCTTGATGAATGTTTATTAAGGAGGATAACCATTTTGTTGCACAACTCTTGAGCTTAGGTAATCCTACAACAAGATCTTTAGATATCTGTTTGTTTAAGTGATGCATATGAATATGAGCAATTCTTCTATGCCAAAGCCATGGTTCCTTATGTTTGGTTAAAATACAACCCATGGATGTGGGATGTGAAATATTAAGAAGGTAAACATTATTAATTCTTTTACCAATCAGCAACACTTGTGAATTGGATAGACGATTCTCACAAGTATTGGGTTTGGAAGTGACTTGATACCTTTTATCATATAGTTGGCTTATGCTGAGAAAATTATGCTTGAGTCCTTCCACATGTAGGACATCATGGATCAAGAAGTTGTTCTCATTACCAATAGTGCCTTTCCCAAGAATTTTCCCTTTGTTGTTATCCCCATAAGTCACATGACCTTCTTGTTTGAGGATGATGTTGACAAACTTGGATATATCTCCTGTCATGTGTTTGGAGCAACCATTGTTTAGGTACCACATATGTTTGTTTTCCATCAAGGAATTATGCAAAAGACAAAACTAGGTAGCAAGTTTTGGTCTCCTAACAAATTTGGGTCCAGAGAGGTTAAATTGGTTATTAGGAACCTTAGGATTCTTAGGAACCCATTTTAAAATACTCCTGGGAACAAAAACTTTTCGAAATTTACAGAACCTTACAAAATGACCCTTTCTGATACTTTAAAAACAAGAAATAACCGGTTGTTTTGACTTTTCAATCCGTTGTTTTTCTGCAATGGTTGAAAAAGGTTTGAAATGCCACTGTTCTTGCTCTGTGGATTAAAAATCAAGTCTAGATTTTCCAAAGACACAGTTTTGAGATGCAAGTATAGTCTCAAAGTTGGATTTCCCTTTTGAAAGCTTATCCACAATTTTCACAAGATAGTGAACCTTCTTTTAAAGAGATTCACAGTTTTCACAAGAACTAGAGTCACACTTGTAGGAAGAGTTTTGATAAACCATTTCCAAATTTTCAAAATCAGGTTTTGAATTGTTTAACTCTTCTTCCAAGATCTTGACTCTATTTTCCAACCAATTGTTTTAACTTTTCAACAGATTGTTCAAAAGGGTCAATCTATAAGCTTCTTCATGAGTCTTTTTAAAGGGCTCAAGAAGTTGTTAGTAGTTTTCATCATTAATGGAATAGTTTGAACTTACACTGCTTGATGTAGATTCTTCCTTTGCCATCAGAAAAAGATTGGCTTTTGTAACTTCTGAAGATGGGCCAAAAGAAGACATGTCATTGTCTTGCCAAGCAATTCCACTTGAGTGTTCATGAGTTCTTTCAAGAGTACCCACTTATCCTTGGCTGAAACACATTGAAACTCTGAAAAGCTCATTAGAATAAAGAGAAGATGTAATAATATTTTTGGCAATACAATCAAGTTGAACCTTTTTACTTTCACTCTTAGTCCATTGAGACCAAGGTTTTTCAAAGAAAACTTTATCTTTTTTCAAGCATAGGAATAAAAGGACCATTTGTGATAGCATCCCGGATTTTTTTATCAATAAATTCAATAAAAAATTTCATTGTAATCTTCCAAAGTTGATAGTTTACACCATAAAATAAAGGTGGTCTATTAATAGAAGCACCCTCCCCAAATCTTCTTGTTACAACTTTTTTTCTTCTTGAATATGGGTCTTTAAGTTAATTATTCCATCCATCTTCAGTTTCTTAATAACCCACAATCTTGCCTTCTTCTTCTTAATTTTCTTCTAACTTCTCTCAGCCTGATAGGTTGTCATAGTCTATATTCATCCTCCTTCATAGGCTTCCCCTGTTTGAACATGTCTTCTTCTGTCTTTAATTTATGATGAGGTATAACTTTCTCTATTGACTTTGGAAGATCCTCTGCTCCTCGGTTCTATGAAAAGCTTCATCCTTTGGTGTGTTATCTTATAAGCAATCCTTTCCTGCATTATACTTATTTATATCATCAAAAAGATTGAAAATTGCCTCATCATTTTGAGCTTTAAGTTCTGGTTTTATCAACATCAAATATAATTCTAGCAGTCTTCATAAAAGGTTTGCTCAAAATCAAGGGGACCTCTTCATCTTCTTGCATGTCCATTATAAAAAAAAGCTACAGGAAATGTAAACTTATCCACTTTTGAAGGGGGGGGGGGGGGAGCCTGATGGCAGACCATCCAAGCCACCATACACAATAATAAAGACAGAAGAACTATATGTATAAATAGTAGAATACGCTTGTATAAGATCTGCATTTTTAATTATGTACCGTCCCGTATCAGGGCGTTGACTAAGTCAAGGTCAAAGTCAATGATTGGAAGGTCAAAGTCAACTCAAGGTGTCGTCCAGGTGTAGAGACGCCAAGAGGAAGCGTCGCCAAGGCAGGACAAGGCGTCGCCAAGGCACGGCGTCGCCTAGGTGAAGGCGTCCCCTAGGTGAAGGCGTCCCCTAGGTGAAGGCGTCGCCTCGGTGAAGGCGTCGCCCAGGTGAAGGCGTCGCCCAGGTGAAGGCGTCGCCTAGGTGAAGGCGTCGCCCAGGTGAGGGCGTCGCCAGATCGAACAGTGTAAAAACAAGGCAATCACGGTGTGGTTCCCCGATACCCATGGGTAGGAAAGACCATGGAGGGAGCGACGTCGTGGGGAAGCCTCAGGTCCCGATATCTCGGGAAAGTGATAAAGAGAAGGAAAAGGTGGCTTCAAGGCCATAGTGATAGTACCAGTGAAGGGCAGCCTGACTCGCGAAGTACCCCTGCCGCCCCAGAGACGCCTTCGGGATAGATACGACCCAAGAGGAAGGTCACGCCCAGGATAACCGGGTGCAGGGTGTGAGAGGAAGGCAGATACGCTCTCAGAGTAAGTGGCTAGATACTTGGGGCATGAGTTGGCACCCAAAAAGCCACCCCTAGCGCAGTAGCACTCCCAAGAAAGAGGACCCACACGTAGAAACGTCCCCAGATGGGCAGAAACGCCCCCAGATGGGGTCATGGCGTCGTGAGGCCCTCCATGTGTACGACAGCAATGCCGGAATAGAAACACCCTCTAGTCAGGTGCCAGGTAATTAAAGATATTCAATACAGTTTCCCTTTTCAGCATTCAGGTACTATTATGGCTCCCAAGCGTTTCAACGTCTTAAATGCGCTACGTTTCGTAATTAAGCGCTTTAATGAGTGCGTTACGTTCGAGTTAAAAGCGCTTTAAGGCGCTTTAAATGCTGGGGCAGTTTAAATAGCGTTGGGAATGTCGGAAAAAGGGTTGGAACCTTTGGCAAACTTAGGAGAAACTCTTTGGTTGCTTGCCCGTGCTTTAGGGTTACGTACAAGTGACTGGAGAATATTTTTGCAAAAAGGAGACAACACACACACAGATACACGGTTCTTTTACCACCTTCAGAGTGCCACACGCGGTGCTCAGATACGTGGGTGGACAGTTTTTTGGTGTTTCTTGCTGGCTGACTTGAGCGTTGGAGTGCAAATGGCCGCTAGGGCGCCTCTTTGTCCTTTTTTTTGCAGGAATTCACAGGCAATCAGTGGGAAGGAGTCCTTAGCTGACGGTTGAGGTCGCTCACGAAGACGTCCCGGTCAACCGGACGGAACATTTGGCGCCCACCGTGGGGCTCGATTTAAAACATCAGTCCCATCACAAGTTCGAGGAGAATTTACCAAGCTACAGTAACGTTGAAAGAGGTTGGAGTGACAATGGCCCCCACCAGACGAAGAGCAGCGCGCGCAGCCCCAGCAGCCCTATCCATGCAGCAGGTCCTGGAAATAATGAGGGGGCTGCAGCAGGACATGGCGGATTCGAAGATGGAGCAGGAGCGCATGCAGGCAGATCTTGACGCCTCACATGAGCGCAACGAAGAGCTCCACCGTGTGAATGAGGAGTTGCGCCAAGGCCTGAGAAACGATTGGAGGCGGCCTGGGCAGGACGAGACGGAGAACCATTCCCCGCCAAGGGAGTTTTCCACTCCTTTCTCGCAGGAGATCCTGGATGCAGCGATCCCGAACACGTTCGCGGGACCCAAGGTAATCTTCACTGGGATGGAGGACCCAGAGACGCACCTCGCTGCATTTCACACGCAGATGGTCCTGATAGGCGGTTCTGATGCTGCCAAGTGCAAGCTCTTCATGAGCACCCTGACCGGGATGGCTATGGACTGGTTCATTAGCCTCCCCGAGGGCCATATCACATCTTTCCGCCAGTTGTCGCGATTATTCAGAGAACAGTATTTGGCGAACAAGGCCCCGCCGCCGGTCTCTTACGACCTGTTTGACGTGAAGCAGTATCAGGGGGAGACCCTGAAGGAGTATATCAATCGCTTCGGGGCCCAGGTCGTGAAGGTTGGTACAACAGAGGAGCCTATGATCGTGTACGCATTTGTGAAAGGCGTATGCCCCGGCCCCTTTGGTGATCTATTATCCGAAATCGCCCTAGGACTTTCGCTGAATTACGGCGTAGGGCGGTAGAGCATATTGCTTCGGAAGGGGAGGTATGTGTGAAGCGCACCAGCGCCGTGCCCTCACGCCCGAGGGGACCAACGCGAGTTCAACCCGTCAGAGTCAATGAGACAACGACGGGGAGAAAGAAGCCAGAGGCTAGACGCCCCTACGAGGCCAGAAAGCCCCAGCCTCGGGGCCCCGCAGGAGGCGAACGCCCCGCCAGAGAAAGAGCAAGACCGGCGAGGTACAACTTCGTAGTTGAGTTGAAGGATTTGATCGCCGTACCCAACATAGCCGAGAGGCTGAGGCGACCGGCGAAGACCGACAAGGGGTTAGGGCCCCGCAAAGACTCTTGGTGCGAATTCCACGAGGCTTTTGGGCACCAAATTGATAATTGCCTGTCGTTGGGCTACCAGCTAAATGAGCTGGTGAGGACTGGGTTTTTGAAAGATTATGTCGCAGAGTCCACCACGACCGCCACCCTGCCGCCGCCGGCAGATGAGCCAGCACACGAGATGCCTGTGCTTGGCGAGGTCCACACCATTGCTGGAGGTTTTTCCGGCGGAGGGCCCACCGCCTCCCAGCGAAAGAAATACGCGAGGGGGGTGAATTCAATCGAAGAGAGGCTCTCGGGGGAGCCCTGGGAGTCAGATATTGTGTTCACAAGAAGAGACCTCCGAGATGTGGTGCCCCATGACAACGATCCCGTTGTCATCTCGGTCGTCACGGCTGGAAGGAAGGTCCACAGAGTGCTTGTTGATCAAGGAAGCTCGACAGACGTCATGTTTCTGTCGACCTTTAATAAGTTACGGTTGTCCCCCGATCTGCTGAGTCCCTATACGGGATGTTTGTATGGATTTGGGGATAACCAGATAGAGGTCCGGGGGTACCTGGAGTTGAGGACTACGTTCACAGACGGAGAGGCCTCCCGAACAGAGAGCATTCGGTACCTCGTCATGAACGCCAATTCTGCCTACAATATTTTGCTGGGCAGACCGGCGTTAAACTGTCTGAGTGCAATATCCTCCACCCGTCACATGAAGATGAAGCTACCGGACCTCAGTGGCCGGGTGATAGTCATCAGATCAGACCAAGAGGAGACGAGGAAATGCTACGAAAACAGCCTGAAGATGAAGAGAGGTGTTTTCATGGTGTACGAACGTCCGCCGAGCGCGGACGCAACGATGATTGAGGCGACGCCCGCTAGGCTGACGCTTGAAGAGGCCATAGCAGAAAGGGCGATGCCCAAAGCAGACGTGCCAATGGAGGAAGCGTCCGTGGAAGAGGCGGCGCCCGTAGAAGAAGCGGCGCCCGCCAAAGATGATAATAGGGAGCAACCTGCAGCTAACACCCTAGAAAGGGAGATTGGCGGCAAAGCTTTCAAGTTAGGAAGCTCGCTAAGTCCAGAAGAACAGGAAGGGGTGGCGGAAGTGATTTCGCGCCACCTGGATGCCTTCGCATGGTCCGCCTCGGATATGCCGGGCATCGACCCCGATTTCCTGTGTCACCACCTTAGCATGGACGCCACGGTCCGCCCCGTGCGTCAGAGAAGGAGGAAGTTCAATGAGGAGCGACAACAGGTGGTGAAAGACGAAACGCAGAAGCTGCTGAGTGCTGGCCACATTAGGGAGATTCAGTACCCTGAGTGGCTCGCCAACGTCGTCTTGGTGAAAAAGGCGAACGGAAAATGGAGAATGTGCGTTGACTTCACGGACCTGAACAAGGCGTGCCCAAAGGATTCCTATCCGCTGCCCAGCATCGACGCCCTAGTGGACAGCGCGTCTGGCAGCAAGGTGTTAAGCTTCCTGGACGCCTTCTCAGGGTATAACCAAATCAAGATGCACCCCAGGGACGAGAGCAAGACTGCGTTCATGACTGAAACATGCAGTTATTGCTATAAGGTGATGCCCTTCGGGCTCAAAAATGCGGGCAACACGTACCAGAGGTTAATGGACAAGGTCCTGGCGCCAATGCTCGGGAGGAACGTATATGCCTACGTAGACGACATGGTGGTGGCGTCGCAGAACAGGGTGCAGCACATGGCAGACTTGGAGGAGTTGTTCAACACAATATCCAAATACCGCCTCAAGTAGAACCCCGAGAGGGGGATAGAGGCGAACCCCGACAAATGTGCGGCTATTATCGCCATGCGGAGTCCGACATCGGTAAAGGAGGTTCAACAGTTGACAAGGCGGATGGCGGCGCTCTCGAGGTTTGTTTCCGCCGGAGGAGAAAAGGGGCACCCGTACTTCCAGTGCCTCAAGAGAAACAGTCGCTTGGCATGGACTGAGGAATGCGAAGCGGCTTTCGTTAAGCTGAAGGATTACCTGGCGACGCCTCCAGTTCTCTGCAAACCGGTAACGGGCGTGCCCCTCCGGTTGTATTTTACTGTAACAGATAGGGCCATCAGTTCTGTGTTGGTCCAAGAGCAGGACCAGAATCAGAAGCCCATCTACTTTGTAAGCAAAGCCTTACAGGGAGCTGAGACAAGGTACCAAGCGCTGGAGAAGGCGGCGCTGGCGGTAGTGTTCTCGGCTAGGAGGCTCCGTCATTACTTCCACAGTTTTACGGTGGTGGTAATGACCAACCTCCCCATACAGAAGGTGCTGCAGAAGCCCGATGTGGCAGGAAGAATGGTACGCTGGGCAGTGGAACTGTCAGAATTCGACATACAGTACGAGCCTAAAGGATCCATTAAAGGGCAGGTGTACGTGGATTTTGTAGCAGAACTTTCGCCCGGAGGTGAGCAAGAGGTGGAAGCGAGTTCACAGTGGCTGCTCTCGGTTGATGGCTCCTCAAACCAACAAGGGAGTGGTGCGGGAATAGTGCTGGAAAGACCCGACGGCATACTGATCGAGCAGGCCTTGCGTTTTGCCTTCAAGGCAAGTAACAACCAAGCGGAATATGAAGCCCTGATTACAGGAATGCTCTTGGCCAAGGAGATGGGCGCACAGAACCTCCTAGTGAAGAGCGACTCCCAGTTGATTACGGGGCAGGTGTCGGGTGAGTTCCAGGCGAAGGACCCCCAGATGGCGGCGTATCTAAAATACGTCCAGTTGCTGAAAGGGGCGTTCAACGCTCTTAAGTTAATACACGTCCCGAGGGAGCAGAATGCCAGAGCCGACCTGCTCGCAAAGCTGGCCAGCTCAGGCAAGGGGGGTAGACAGGGGACAGTGATCCAGGAGACCCTCAAAGCTCCGCGTCGATTCGTGGAAGACAACAGGGTGGATGTCCTCCAGATTTATGCATCAGGGGGAAGGCCGAGGAGTCATTCCTCATTAACCCAAGATACGCAGAGGGCGCCCCGCATCAGTATATACGCGGGTGCGTCTGAGGAGGAGCAGATGCAGGTTTGTGTCCTGTCCACGGGAGACACCTGGATGACGCCCTATAAACGATACCTGGCGGATGGGGCCCTTCCAGTGGACCCTGAAGAGGGTAAGAAAATCAAGAGGAACGCCGCAAGATATACCTTAGTGGATGTGGTGCTGTTCAGACACGGTTTCACTCACCCTATCCTAACGTGCGTCAGCGGCGATGAGTGCACCAGGATAATGGCGGAGCTACATGAAGGCGTCTGCGGAAGCCATGTAGGAGGAAGGTCCTTAGCCTCCAAGGTAATATGCGCAGGTTTCTTCTGGCCAACGGTGAAAGAGGATTGCGCACGGCACGCCCAGCGGTGTAAGCAATGCCAAAAGCACGCCGACTGGCACAAGGCGCCGCCAGAAGAGTTGCGGTCCATATACAGCCCGTGGCCTTTCCACACATGGGGTATTGACATCTTGGGCCCCTTCCCACTGGTAATCAGGCAGATGAAATATCTGATCGTCGCCATAGAATACTTCACTAAGTGGATAGAGGCAGAGCCCGTGGCACAAATCACTGCGCATAAGGTACAGCATTTTGTGTGGAGAAACATCGTGTGTCGCTTTGGCGTACCCAGGCGCCTGATATCTGACAACGGGACCCAGTTCGCCAGTCAGCAGTTGAGAAATCTGTGCGCTGAAGTGGGAATCAAGCAAGTGTTCGCGTCGGTCGAACACCCCCAGACCAATGGACAAGTAGAGTCAGCAAACAGAGTTTTGCTGAGGGGGTTAAAAGAAGGTTAGAGAAGGCCAAAGGGGCGTGGGCGGAAGAGGTGCCAAGGATTGTATGGGCATACCACACCACGCCCCAATCCTCTACTATGGAGACGCCGTTCAGTTTGGTGTACGGGTCGGACGCGATGATTCCAGTAGAAATACACGAAAGCTCACCGCGTTTTCAAAACTTTGTGGTGGAGGAATCTAATAAGGAAAGACGGGTAAACCTGGATCTGCTAGAAGAGGCCAGGGAAGAAGCTAGAATAAAGTTGAAGCGATGAAGAGAAGAGTGGAGCGGCAATATAGCTCTAAAGTAAAGCCACGACAGTTTCAGGTGGGCGACCTGGTGATGAGGAAAGCTCACCCTTACGAGTTGGAGAATAGCTGTCTCCCAAGTGGGCCGGGCCCTTCAGAGTTACTGAGGCTAAGGGCAACGGTTCGTACAACCTGGAGACTTTAGATGGAGGCCCTATCCCGCGCAGTTGGAATGCAGCCAACTTAAAATTTTATTTCAGTTGACCTATGTAAGCAGCATGTAACAATTTAGTTGAAGGGGACGCTCTTTTTCCCTTTCGGGGGTTTTTTAATGAGGTCACCCTAATAAATGGAAAAACCAGTTGAGAAAAGAAGTGCCTTGGTTTTCAGCCTTTATTTTTCCTTGTTAGAAGTAATGTGATGCGCCGCCTAGGCCATGGTGTCGCCAAGGAAGAAGGCGTCGCCTAGGTCTTGGCGTCGCCCAGAAAGAAGGCGCCGCCCAAGGAAAAGCATGCATTGTTGGCAGAACGAGATGAAAGGAAGTCGCGCGGTATATGCAGCATATGCAAAGTAAAGTGGCGTTGTAAAGAATTATGATATTGAAAAGTTGTTGTTACAAGCAATGTTCAGTACAAAATGCAAAAACACAAACAAGCCACTTCTCAGCGCTCATCAGAGTCATCACTGGAGGAAGGCGAAGCCTCTTTCCCAGCCCGCAGCGCTCGAGTAAGTCGTGTCCTCTTTTCTCGGCTTATTTTCGAACCTGCACAAAGGGAACAGATGTATTAGAGACACAGTGAAGAAAGACAGGCACAGTTAGAAAGTAACGAAGGTCGAAGTTGCCTAAGGCAGTGGTTCTTACTTATGTACTTCTCAAGAGTCCTAGCGTTGAACTCCAAGCTGATCACCGTAGCGGAGTCAAAACCTCCCGCCTCATCAAGAATCCGGCAAGCTATTTGATCACTTGGAGCCAGATTCTTGAGGGGTTTGGCTTTGAGGGCCTTTTCCTCTCTCACCCAGTACAGCGGAAACCCATCGAGGGCGTCGGGAACAAGATCAGTACAGCAGATCTTGAAGAACCGGCCTTTCCACCCCGTGAACGAGCTTTGGAAGGGTGTGAAGAGAACTCTTCCGGGAACATTGCTGAGAGTTACCCAGAGGTTGTGTCTCTGTCTCTTCACCTCAAAAAAGTGAAGAAAGAGGTCAACCGAGGGTGCACAACCCAGAAACCCAAAGAGGACATCGAAGGCCTTGACAAAGGCCACTGTTGGGATATAACTGGGCTGGAGCCACGTTGATCTCCGTCAGCAGTTCCTTCTCGAACCGGGAGAAGGGTAAGCGCACCCCGATGGTCTTGAACACCACCTGGTAAAAGTAAAAGAAAGGGACCCCGTCGTTCGCTCGTTCGTCTCCACACACTGGCTCCCCCAGAGTGCAAGGGAGCACAGCGATGTCGTCATCGTGCCTCCTCGCGAAGGCCCGGTGGTCGTAAGAACACAACTCCCCTTTGTGTTCCCGTACGGCCCTGGTGGAGAGCAAGCATGAACACTCATCAAGAAGTTCGCTCGAGGCCCAAGGGTACAAGTCTTTGGGACGGACCCTGGAGAAGCATCGTGAGAAGACATTCTTTAACAAGATCAGGATGGCTGGAAATGCAAGAGTTGAGCGAGGGGAGCGAAGGTTAGAACAGCCCTTCGACAGAGAAGAAAGGGTGCAAGAAGAAAGAACGCAAGTAGGTTATGAAGAGTGAGAAAATGATGAAGATAGTTTCACAGCTTGAAGAGTTAAATAAAGCGGTTAGAGCGCCAAACGACGTGAATGGATGCACCGCACGATTGATACACGTGGCAGAAGATGAAAGGATGACTGGCACCACTGGTTTAAATCAGAAAATGTCCCGTCAACAGAATATCCAATGGTACGATCCGCCGTCGAAAATGAGTCAGGGGCATAGCAGGAGTCAGGGCTTGATGAACTGACCAAATGTCCCACAAACCATACAAGTAGCGCCACGTGGATCAAGTCGAATGACAGAAGGTCCCATCAGCTATACAAGGAGCGCCACGTGGATGGCACAGACAAAGCCTTGGGCTCTTCGCTGTTATCAGCGTTGACCAAGGCAAGAGTTAAGGTCAATGTCGAAGGTAAAGGTAACGCCCGAGGCGTTGCCAGGAAGGACGTAAAGGGCGACGACAGCGCGAGATGTCGCGGGTGTCGCCAACCCAAATACCGACAGGCATCGCCTCCCGATACCCACAGGTAGGAAAGACTGTGGAGGGAGACGAAAGCAAAGAAAAGCAAA